>NC_133663.1:17962840-18225340 GCF_037893015.1 Macrotis lagotis | reverse complement strand
CTCAAAGCCTCATTTATAAATGTTAATTGCTATTACAGGGGCAGCTCGGTGGAGCTCTAATGCAGAGAGCCCTCAAGACTCTTCTTCCTGGGTTCATATCTGGCCTCAGACACTTCCTAGCTGTATAACCCTGGACAAGTCATTTAACCATGTTTTCCTTAGTTTTTTCATCTGCAAAATGAGCTGGAGAAGGAAATGGCAAAAAAAATCCCAAAGGAGTTCAATGAACTCATGATTAAACAAACAACATTTACTACAACTTTTTCAACTATTACTGTTTTTTTAAAACATTTTTATATCAATCCATATCCTTGTTACATTTCAAAATGCATAAGTTAAGATTTAAATGTCATTCTATATTTGAATCTGAAAATTATTTAAAGATGATAGCACCTGTTTTTTTCAAAGATGGTTATTTTAATCTTTAGTTCACATTTTATGTTATTTTAGTTTTTGGATTTTTGCAAGGCAGTGGGGGTTAAGTGACTTGCCCAAAGTCATACAGCTAAGTACGTATTAAGTATCTGAGGCCAAATCTGAACTCAGGTCCTCCTGACTTCAGGATCAGTGCTCTATCCACTGTACCATCTAGATAGTCCTATTTTCATTTTAAATAGGCATTTATTTTCCAAATAATTTCTTCTATTCTTTCTAAGACATCTTAGTCATAGTGGTTCATGTCAAGAACTAATCACATAATAGAGGGGTGGGTGTTTCTGTGTGTGTGTGTGTGTGTGTGTGTGTGTGTGTGTGTGTGTATGTGTATCTTTCTCTCTTATCTTTCTCAATGTAAGAGACAGGTAACAGATTCTGAATTCTAATGATTAACCCAAGATCACTGTAAGACCAAAAATCATAATTAGAAACTACTTTATTTTTAAAAACAAATATATAAATTTACATGAAAACAATAAAAAAAAAACTCCCCAATTATGTTAATCCTCAAAGGGAATGATTTCTAAGCTGGGAATCAATAAGCCTGGATTTCAATGATAACTTTCTCATTGGGTTAAAAGCAGGTTCTTGTTCAACATCCCTACCAATGGCAACCATTTTCTTACCTGTAAAATGAGAAGAATGAGCTGAAAGATTTCTAAGATCTATTTGTGGAATGCATTCTAGAAAAACCCAATACGAAGCACCCTACTAGTGCCTGGATTCAGTTCTAGCACTGCTGAAGTCAAAGAGTGAGAGACGCTGAGTCTCAATAGAACAACTAAGGTTGGTAGATGTTATTTATCTTCTAATGTAATTTTTAGAATGGAGCTCTACTATTCCAACAAAATAGGTAATATGAACAGAGCCAGGCACATAAAAAAGAGTTTGAAATAAATGAAAAAGAAGGTACACTAAAGACATTATTAATATAGACATGACAGTATTTGTGAAGTCCTTAGAGCATAATTTTTCATTTAATTTAATTCCACAATGCATAATTATTATAACTTGAAAACAAGTAGATTTCTTTCAGTTCATTTTCCTGAAAGTTAAGGCTAAAGATAATTTATTTTCAATAACTGGGTATTCTTGATATAACTGGGTGTTCTTGATATAACTAGTACTATTAAAAGTAGTTTTCCTTTAAGAAACCAACAAAACTAAAACCATATACATCTAGAGATCTTTGTACTGTGCATTCAACATTCTATCATTTTTATTTTGTTGGTAAGCTAGAAGGAAGAAGTGATTGCAAGGGGAGTAACAAATTTCCATTATACAGGTAAATAAACTAAAACATGGAAAGGATCTAGTGGTTTCTCCAATTCATTCACAATGATAAATCTGAATCATTGAAAATTTGAGATTAGACTACAACTGGTTTAATTCTATAAGTGGAAATGAGGTCACAAATTCCTGATTCTCTGTCCCACGTTCTCTCTTATACTGTACAAAAGGACAATAGGATTAAATATAAAATATTACTAAACATAGCTGACAGATTTGAGTCAAACTGGTAATACAATCAAGAAGGAATTTACACAGACTTGTTTTTAGGCTAGGTGATTTGGGAAAAGGGTTGAAAATACTTATATCACTAAAACTTGTACTCTCACAAATTACTGGGACTAGATTCAGGTCAATTAAAAGTGGTGCCCCATTCACTGCATGAATATATATAAAGGTATCATTATTATTATTATCATTTTTGTTGCTGTTGCTTCTGAATTTATATATTTATTTCTATATTTTCACTAGAAACATGATGTTTGTCCTTCATTCATTAAAACCATAGAAGGCCTATGGCAGCTGGATATCCACCCTTTAACCCCAGCCTGAGGCTATTGTGAGGTCCTGACATTGGAATCATCATTGAATTCCTTCAAATGAACAATTCCACCCCAACTCCTTTTCCTAAGAGTGTCACTTTGAGGCTCCCTGAACCTTGCCATTGGCCCTGCAAATGAATTCTTTTCTCAGTTTCTTCCAATTAGAAACCAGAGTTCTAGGAGAGTGGGCTGTTATAGAATACTCTATGTATTTCCTGCTATTAGTACTGTGCTGGAAGTACAGTTTAATGGTTAATTAATATTTTTTTGCTCTACTCCATATGGACAAGACATCATCTTAAGATTTGCAAAGTGTTCCACATGAATCATCCTATTTTCAGCATGAAGATTAGGTAACTAGTTACCTCTCTATCGACAGTTACCTCTAGATCCTGACTCATTTATAGAGAACTATAGCCTTTGTCCAGAGTCCTATATTCCTACCCAGGCACACTGGACACACTGTGGCTGTGGAAATTTAACCAATAAACATTTTTTTTTTTAAACCATTAAGGGGGAGGGGGGAATTGGGTCACTTTATTTAAGATAGGGATCTCATTTTTTTTTAAATCTTCGAATACTAACTACAATACTTCTTAACAAAAAACACTTCAGAAAATCACCACTGATTTGGGGCCCTAAGCAGTTGCAGCACAAATTGATGAATGTTGTCATGAGGACCTATGAGTTACAAGGCAGGCAGTGTGGTCTAAGAAAAAGAATGTTGTACTTGGGGTGGGGAAACATGCGTTGGAATGGGACTGAAAGGTCCCAGTTATATGTCCTTGAGGGAAGTAATTTAACCTCCCTGAGTCTCATTTTTTCCATCTGGAAGAGGGTAAGGTAGAATACATGGGAAGGGACAACATTAGTTACCTCCTAGGGATACTGTGAAGAAAACATATGCCTACATCTTAAAGAACCATAAAGTGTAATGAAGATCTTTTAAGAAAATAGAGTTGATCATGAAAAGGGGTAAAAATATTCATAGCAGCCCTGTTTGTGGTAGAAAATAAATGCCTATTTAAAATGAAAATGGGACTAGCTAGATGGCATGGTGGATAGAGAACTGATCCTGGGGGCGGCTAGGTGGCGCAGTGGATAAAGCACCAGCCCTGGAGTCAGGAGTACCTGGGTTCAAATCCAGTCTCAGACACTTAATAATGACCTAGCTGTGTGGCCTTGGGCAAGCCACTTAACCTCATTGCCTAGCAAAAACCTAAAAAAAAAAAAAGAGAAAAAGAAAAAAGAAAAAGAAAAAGAAAAAAAAGAGAACTGATCCTGGAGTCAGGAGAACCTGAGTTCAGATCCAGTCTCAGACACTTAGGACCCCATTGAGTGAATGTCCATCAATTGGGGAATGGCTTAACAAACTGTGGTATATGTATGCCATGGAACACTATTGTTCTATTAGAAACCAGGAGGGAGGGGAATTCAGGGAAGCCTGGAAGGATTTGCATGAACTGATGCTGAGTGAGATGAGCAGAACCAGAACACTGTACACCCTAACAGCAACATGGGGGTGATGATCAACCTTGATGGACTTGCTCATTCCATCAATGCCACAATCAGGCACAATTCTGGAGCTGTCTGTGATGGAGAATATCATCTGTATCCAGAGAAAGAATTATGGAGTTTTCACAAAGACCAAATTGCCTTCAATTTAGGGGAAAAAACTGTTATCTTATTCTGTAATTTTGCTCTTATATTTTATTTTTCTTCCTTAAGGACATGATTTTTCTCTCATCACATTCAACTTAGATCAATATATAGCATGGAAACAATGTAAAGACTAACAATGCCTTCTGTGGGGGGTGGGGGTAAGGAAGCAAGAATGGGGCAAAAATGTAAAATTCAAAATAAATAAATAAATAAAAGAAAACAGAGTTGGTCACTCACTATCTTCTATTCTGTCTCAAAAAGGTACACAGTGAAAATGGAAATGAATGAAGAACAGATATATCCACCTTGTTTAGGTAAGCATTTTCTTTTCTGTTAATTCAATGATCATAACCAATACATTCAAAATACTAACTTAAAAAAATATTGTTTTGTACTTTAGGAAAAAAACTCACTTGTACTTGGGTGACAGAAATATAACAATACTTTTATTTGCAAAACTAGGTCCAATGACAACTTAGCCAGACTAGGAAGAGCTTTTATCCACATCTGTTGGTGATTATTGATTATCATGTATCATCAATGGCAATGCCTATGATTCTGGCAAGCAGCAAAGGTATTCTTACAAACCACTGATGGCTCAATAAGCTATTAATGACAGTAGGTTTGTCAACACTTAAATGGCCAGACTGTGTTGCCTGAGCACAAGGACAAGTAGGTCATCCCTCTGAAATGTTCTCCAGATTAAGATACATAAATGATAACTCCTCAGCCCCAGGAATGGCTCCATGATTCTTTGGTTCTTCAGTTCTTAATAAAAAATAGATCCCATCTAAAGTTGGGCACACACCTTGATCTACATTTTATGAGACAGTTTAGACACAACAGTTTCCTTGGACTTGACTAGCTCCACTGGGGCTTTTTGTCTATATATCTATTTGCTCCAGAATAGATTTGGTTAAACTTTATCTGCATTTTGCCAACTCCAAACCTTTTCTATTCTGTTCTATTCTCCTTGAGACTGCTTCTCTATACTTTTTCTAGGATGGTAGGCTCACTTATCTAACATTAACTCTGAAGCCAAGGTCATAAGTTCAGCTGAAGAGATCAATTGAATTTAGGATCTGTTTTTGGAGACAAATCTCACTTGATCTTCATCTCACCAATGTATGCCACTGTGAACTGAGGGCCCAGGCCAACCAACCTTCTGACAAAGTCTCCAATTAACCCTACAACATCCCTCTGCCCTGTTGGCCCACTTTTCTGAGTGATGGGTTTCTCCTGGAGCGTCCATGTTGGGGAGGGGTCCAAGCTGGTCATGCTTCCTTCCCCTCCCCACTCCCTCTTTGTGTCAGTATGCACCTCTGGAACGTGAGCCCTGAATGGTGGAAGCTCTTTCCTTTAGCATCTCTTTGCGTTCTCAGTCTCTGGCACATTTGTTGTTGGTCAGTCATTTCAATCCTGTCAGACTCTTTGTGGCCTCATCTGGGGTTTTCTGGTGTGCTTTGCCGATTCCTTCTCCAGCTCATTTTCCAGATGAAGAAACTGAGGCCAAAAGGGTGAAGTGACTTGCCCAGAGTCACACAAAGTTGTAGGCCAGATTTGAACTCAAGAAGTGAGTTCTCCTGACTCCAGGTTTGTCCACTGCAATGCCACCTAGCCCTCCATAGCTTGGCCCACAGTCACGAAACCTGCTCATTCTCCTGAAGGCTCTACCATAAATGAGAGACATCCTGAGAGATAGTGTAGCAAATAGAGAATACCTGGGTTTGACTGGGGATGGGACCTTAGGCAAATCACTTTGCTGCTCTGGGACTGTTTCCTCATCTAAAAGGGTCCTTTGAGCTCCATGTCTTATGATACTGGCTTTATCTGCTAAAGCATTCTGAATTATGTATTCCTTATCAAGTTGACAGAAAAAGGCTCTAACCCCGGAATATTTAGTAAATGCCTACAACATTTTGCTCATGATCTTTCAAAATCACCAAGCTTTTACAAAATGGATGATTCAAATAAGATCTAAGAGTGTCAGTATGTTTCATTTTGTTTTCCTAAGTCAGTCAAGGACTAGAATCAAGGATAGTGCTAGTTAACCACCACTGCCATGACTCCAACTCCCCTCAGACCCTGAGGAAGACAGCCCAGGACCCTAAGCCCAAGAGCCTTGGGACTAGCAGTATCTCCCAAATGATTCGACCTGCTTTATGTCCAGGTTTTGTAGCCTTTGTGAAGGAGAGGAATCACTGGGGTAAAGGGATCCACCTTTCTCATCACCATCAACAACCACAGACCAACTGCCACCAGAAGTCAGGCACACGAACACTGAGAGAAGTGGCAACTCAACCCCCTCAGTTTAGCTTCTAGCCCAGTCCTCGCAGTCCTCATCTGGGGAGGCTATCAGACCTGGCAGATAGGATGCTATCAGTGGTAAAGACATTAAAGAAGGGGCCTGATCATGTCTTTTCTACTGCACCCCAAGGACCATCAACTTGCTGCTGAAAATGCTGTTCATAGACTATGAATTCTGCACCAAGGACCTGGAGTATCATGCCGAGGTCAAATTAGAACTGATAACGATATAACTGAACAAAGAAATGTGCCTGCAGCAAGAGATGTGATATAGGGGAAAAGGATACAACACTGGGGGAATCTCCTTTTCTAGCCTCCATTCTTTTCCTCAGCCTCTAGCAAAACATGCAATATGCTCACACACACTCATACTTCCTAGACCTGTCTGCCAATTCTTTCTCAGTGACTACAAGTGCCCATGTACCACGAAGTGGCCACATATATCTATTAAACAAATAAAGAGAGAAATTTAAAGCACCTCTCTTCATGGACACATGACACCAGGCCCAGAGCTTTACCCACTGTGCTATCAAGCAACTTCTTCTTCATGATAAACAAAACAATGAGCCTAAGAAAAATATGAAGAATCAAAGAGTTCGGAAAAAACAGACTTTATGGTTTTAGTGTTTCTTTTAAAAATTTTATACCAGGAGATTGAACACTCCATCAATTTACTGACTATACCCCATCTCTTAATTGGACACAACAGGATTTCAAAGAGGAATGTATGAATTTGTAATTCTATAGGAAATCCATGTCTAGTAGTCATGTCTAATCTAACATTCACTGAATTTCCCCCAGAGGGACTTAATTAAAGAGGGTACCCCTCTGAAATTATATCTCCATTCAAGGTGAACAAGAAGAAACTGGTAGCTAATGCAAGTGGTAAGCTAGACTGCCTCTCTTCTCATGTCTTTCTCAAAGTGAGACAGTGAGGGCACAAAGAATCTGAGTGTTCACAGGTCCTTAGGAGCACAGACCCCAGGTGACAGTCTCTGCTGGTACTTCTGGGCAAGGAGGATGCTCAGTGGCATCCTAGCTAATAGGCAAGGCTCAGACCTGGCCAACAATTGTTGCTTCATCTCTCCCAGAGAACATTACTAATGTTCCTGAGAATTATTATTACTGCACAAAACTTTGCAAAGAATAACTAAGAACAGTTCATATCCGGTGGGTTGATTTGATAATGTAAAATTACAGTGACTTTCAAACAATCAGAAACATCAATAACATACTCTTAATGAGTATCCTAAAACCTGCATTCATCCTTCTTGTATCTTTAAAATAAGTTTGTATTTTAACAGCAATTAAAGGACATTTCTCAGAGAAAGATCAAGTAGGAGAACTCAGTCCAGAGAAGGGGAAAACAGTTTAAAATTCTAAAATACTATTTGAATGTACTTTGAGAAAGAAAATGATCATTTAGATTACTACACGGGGAGGGCTTAATATGTGAAAACACCAATTAAACAAAGGAAACAAGAAATTTCATTGTCATTCAATTGAATTCTCAATTATGTATTGAGAAGTAATAACAGTTGCAGAGGAAAGAGGGCAGTTTATTTCAAATAAATGGGCTCAATTGACAATCAAGGTATGAAAGAAACCTTGATTGAGGATTGGGCCAACTTTTCTTCAGGGTTATGAAAACCTGATTAGCCTTTAGTTGTGATATCTTGCTTTTAATTTTTTAAAAAATATTCTTTTATTTATATTGTTAAATAGTTGTCAATTTTGTGTAAAAACATTTCTGTTTATTATTTTTTAAATTTTGAGGTCCAAATTATCTTCCTTCCTCCTACCTTCTCCAGAACCCCCTTCCTTGAGAAGGCAAACAATTTGATTTCGATTTTTCATGTGAGATCATGCAAAACATAACTGTGAAAAACATAAACTCCCTACCTTCTGTGATAACTCACTAATTGACAAAAACTGTTGGGAAAACCAGATGTTTGGTATTATGAAACACCAAATTACTATGGTCCTTTACTACTATGTCTTGTGTACCTAATGTATTTCACTGACTCATCATTCTATTTCTTAGCCAGTACCAGAGAGCAATTTCTCATGAATTCCCAACTGCACTTCTCTTACTGGATGGAGACTATGTACATATTTCCAACTCAAGATGTCCAAAGTAGAGCTCATTACCTTTCCCCTCAAACCCTCCTCATTTCTGAACACCTCTATTACTGTCAAGAGAATCACTATCTTTCTAGTTACCTATGTTTTATATTCTTGATGTCATCCTGACTTTTTACCCCAAATATTTAATTAGTTGTCAAATTTGGTAACTTCTACAACCAGAACATCTTCATCGAGTTCCTCCTCTCCATTCATACAAACTCCCTAATTTAGGCTACTATTCCATCTTCCTGGGATTATGGAAAAAAATTTCTCCCATTTGGTCTTTAGACTTCTAAGTCTTTCCCATTTCCAATCCATCTTCTATCTGATGGTGTCAAATTCAAATAGAAACTATCTCCCCAGTCTTGAATACTACACGTCTCTTAATGCACCCCATTACCCTGCTGATTCAAATTGAACTTGCAGTTAACACATTGAACTCCCTCACCCCACCATCCCCAGGTTTTTGCTAATGAAGTTTTCACACCCTCCCATGGCTCTCCTATATCTACAGAAAAAAATCGGAATTGCCTTATTAATTACGATGATGATGGGAACAACAATTTCCCTTCCTTGGACCTCAATTTCCTTATTTGTATGGCAACAGTGCTGGACTACATGACTTCTAGGTAATCTTGTGACTCTAGAGTCTAAGATCCTACAAGTTCTTAAACTAGTGAATCTCTTGTTTTATCTTCTGGAGATCAAGGAGATCTCCACATCCAGAATAATTTGTACAATATCTAGCACAGTTTAATGAACACGTAAATATCTAGTAAATATTTTTTCAGGGTACTGATGCTGATAAATATTTAACTTTGATTATTAAATTCCTTTTGGCAAAAATATGTTTATGATGATTAGGAAATAATTTTAACACTGAGAGACTTCCATTTCTCTTGTCTTTAAACTGATCCTTTCCAACAGAGAGTTTACATTCTAAATACTATCTGCTGATAGCACTGTGTTTTGCTATTGTTTGTTTTTGTGGTATCAAAGTATTGTATATTAATAGCTAACAAAGCTACTATATGATACACGAATGATCTTTATTTTTTTTAAAAAAGTACTTGTACTGTACTGTATTTACAAAAGAATCTGCTCCATTAATTATTCAACATTTGGATATGACCAGAAACCAGACCATGACTTTATAATGATCTGTTTAGATGAACTGCTTAATGTTTTGCTGAAAGACTAAGAGCAAGCTGAATGAGTTTCAAACTGGTGACAATACCATAGTTTCCCCCCCTCTGTTTTTGATCAGTGCATGGCTTTTAATGTAAAATCTGCTTCGATTTCACTAGTGGTTTGAATATGTTTACTTAAACCAAAAATATTTTGCATTTCAATGATTATTACATATTACAGAACTGAATGGAGTTTAAACCAATGCATTATTCATAAAGCAAAGACAACAGAAAAAAAAACCCAAAGCTGTGCACTTCTTTCAAAGACTTTAAATGACTAAAACATACCATATTTATGTAGGAAATATTTGACTGTTTTTCTTATAAAAGAAGTTTCTTTTTGTCAGATCAGGTTATGTCAAAAATTCAACACCACATTGCTCTGTCTTATAATTAAGTAAACCAGCAATTTAAGGGCTATTGTCCATTTTGTTTCATCTCTACATTAAAAATAAGGAATTAAAAAAAATAAAATTCCCTTGAAATGAGAAGACAAATGAAAATGTAAGTGGCTTCCCATAATAAAAGTGAGTTGACCCTTTGGGGAAAGGCTGACTTTCTCAATTCAAGGCATTCAAAACTCATTCAAAGTGTTCATTTAGAATGCAGATATCAAAGATGATGCAAATGTTCAAGAGAAAATTAGAACTTACCAGATGTTCTAATCCAGCTTTGATGTTGCCAGAATCCCTGTAACAGAAGAACAAAAGTTCTAAATAGTTGCTAAACTCTTGTCTCCAGTGATTTGTTGACATTTGGATATAAAAATATGTATTTATTATTATGTATTATGTATGTATACATACATATATATGCAAAGTATTTTTCTAACACTTCTATTTTTACATTATTATTATAATGCAGAGCAATTTCTATTAAAGACCAGCAATAAATATAAACTCAGTAATTCATCTAATAAATGGTATTTCATATTTCACTGAAATGCCATTAAAATGCCCTGTGCTATTTTTGTGGACTAGGAAAAGAGAAAAAGAAGTTAGTCATGCTGCTATTTTAATAAATAACACCAAAAAATATTATACAATGTCCTATAGATTCTTATTAGAAGCAATTTTTTAAAAATTAAAAAAAAAGTCTTTAGGGGCAGCTCAATGGTGCACTGGAGATGGACCACCAAGTCTGGAGTCAAGAGGAACTGAGTTTCAAGCTATTCACAGAAACTATATAGTGGTATGACCCTGGACAGGTTGCTTAACCTTGTCGGCTTTAGTTTCGTCATCTGTGAAGTGAATTAGAGAAAGAAATTGTAAACCATTCCATAGTATCTTTGCCAAGAAAAATCCAAATGGGGTCATGAGGAGTTGGGCATAATTGAAAAATAACTAGAGAACAAATAAACAACTCTTGTAGATTCTTATTAGAAACAACTTTTTAAAAGGGCATGTTCTTTCTGAAAATCAATAGTCCCTGGGTATCTAGATTACAATCAATTTTTCCTGATATTCATTTCTACCATATTCACACACAAGCAAAAGGTAACTATTGGCACATTAGAAACAAGGGCAAAAGAGATGAGAGAAATTACTACAAATAAAATCACGGAAGAAAAATCCAAAGAAAAGTCTTTTAAAATTGTTTATTTAATGTTCTTTTCTACATATCATCTGATAAAAGTGAATACTTTAAAGAGGAAGGGGAAAAAATACAAAACTCAAAACCTTGCCAAAAAATGATTGTTGAAAACTTAAAAAAAAAGTGACTAAACTGGACATATCCTTTAACGCAATGATTCTACTGCTGCACCACAGGGAGGTTAAGGTGGGGGGGGGGAAGCCCCACTGTACACCAAAATGGCTGTAATATCCCTTTTTGTAGTAGTAAAGAAACAGAAACAATGTAAATACCCATTGATTGGGAAATAGGTTTTGTTTTATTTTGAAATTGCAGTATTTGGAGTTAGCAGAATGTTACTCTGCTACAAGAAATTATCATTATTAATATTATTTATTATTATATTTTATCAATTGTTTTATTTACTATATGTCTAATAAAAATATTGTTCTATCATAATTAATAGTTTAAAGGTGGATATGCTGTTTAGTGATATAAAAAGTCAGCAGTAAAGAGGAAATGGAATTAACAGGCTGTTTTATTATAAAATGCTCAAGCAAATTTCAAAACAATAAATAAGTGCCAAATTTTCCTAAGGAGCTACAAATAGAAAAGTCCATGTCTGAGCCCTTTTATTGATATTATTAATGTTATTATTTGTGATAATTGGTTGTTCTCCATCATTCTTGAAGAGAACTAAAATGACATCACTAACTTGGGGTCAATGTACAGTGTGTCCGACCGTAGCTGATCAGACCAATATGAGCTCAGAAGGTAGTACCACAGGTTGAGCACAAATAATACATATGGACATTTGGAGTGGAGAATAAATTTGCACATCTCACATTCGAATTATTGGAAATCTGTTTTGCCTAAAAAGCTCAGAACCTTCTTCAATGCAGGTACAGCATGTTGGGTGGTCCTTATGCAAGTGGTTCCCATGTCTCACAACTGATTCCAAATTTCCTCAGAGAGACTTTGAGAGTTGTCTTACTACTTCTGTTCTCCATTTGAGCACTTGCCTTGTGTCAGTTCTTTGTAAATCAGTGTTTTAGGTTAACATATGTTTGGCAGTTGACCACTTGGCCAAAACATCAGGGCTGCAGGAGAATTTGAATGCTAGGCAGTTTAGCTAAGAAAGGACTGTTTCTGGTATCTTCTCCTGCTAGGTGATTCTCAAAATCTTAAGACAATTGAAATGGAAATGATTCAGGGTCATGACATGGTACTGGTAGACTGTCCAAGTTTCACAGGCTTGTAGCAATGAGATGAGCACAATGGCTCTATAGACCTTCAGTTTGGTCATCTGTCTAATACCTCTTCTCTGCCACATTTTCTTTTACACCAAACACTGAGTTAGCTTTATCAATGCAAGTGTCAACCTCATTATGAATGTATACATCACAAGAAAGCATATTGTGAAGGAAAGCAAACTTAACTACAACATTCAAAATTTCAGTAATAATGATGCTTACTTACAAAGCAATTTAAGGTCAATGCAGTTCTGAGTTGTCAAGCATCTTAAAGATCAGCTTTAGTCTAATGCTGTCATTTTGCAGATGAAGGAAATGATACATGGAGGTGACCAGTTCAAGGTTCAAAAAATGATTTTCTTACGGGATGGGGAAACTTTTTTCTGCCAAGGGTCAAAACTTAAAAAACTAGCCTGCTCTATCTGGTCAGATATTTAACTAATTCACTCCTAAAAAGCCCCAGGATTTATTAAATTTTGGGTTCCACCTGTGGTTGCCTTACCAGCACCAGACCAAATGATTTTGTGGGCCTTGTGGGCCTCTGGGCTAGATGTTCCTTGCCCCACTTACAGCAATCCTGTGGTCACTGCACATATGGTTATCCTATTTTTATACAGAAGGAAACTGAGGCTCAGGATAATTATGATGTGTCTAGGCTAAGCTGAAGACAGAATATGATATCTTGCTAACTCACTGAAAATATTAGTTCTCTTTGTCTTACCCTGAAGTATCCTTCTGCCCTCACTGAAGAAAACCCCTTTGAAGAAGTATAGTGCCAACAACTTAACTGCATTTATAGGTGCCAAGATGAGGCCAGAACAAGTGCCTCTCCCTCTGGGTCTTGTGCATCTTCCCCATCTTTCTCTATGTCAACCCCTAGATCTCCAGGCTGGTCTTCTCCCTTCCAGACTGTCTTCCCCTTCTCTTCTCCCTTGTTGCTCTCTCTCCCCCTCCCTATTCCTGTTGTCTTCTACTCCTTCACATCACTCATGTGGTTGAGACTCTCACAGAACAGGACCCCTGTAGGCTGCCTGCACCAAGCCTCCCCCTCTCCCTGCCTCTTCTGACCATGCTCGCCACCTTCCTCTCTCATAGCCTTCCTCCACTTCTGATCTTAGCATTCTGAGGGGTCTTGCTTTAGAGGAAGTTAGGCATCTACATCAAACAGTCTCTGGTCCTTCCTGTCATACCACAACAGCAGGATGGCTCAGTGTGAAGAAAGAGACACTTTTGCTGCTTGCCTAAGAAAATTACACGAAAAAGATTTCATAAATAAAAAAATATATAAAAATTGTTCAGAAAACAAATGCAATACAATTAAAAAAAGCAAACCTGCCTTAGAACAGTGAAAGTATTTGGCATGGGTGCTGGTGTTCTGTTGACTAAGTGGCCTGACAGCCACAGCAACAATGCAGCCCAGCCCATTTCTGACCTCCCAGAGTTGGGGTCCGCTGATGGCTCAATGCCAGAGGATCTGACTCTAACTGATAATCCATCAGGAGAGTGTGTTTGACACCCTGATTGCTAAGGTGGGGTGGCACACACAAGATAAACTACCAGAAACTACATTGGCTCCATCTGACAGAACTCAAAGTATCACACAACAAGTTCTATGTGAACAATACAATCATTACTACACTCACATAACTCTCTGTAAGAATAAGACAATGAGGGGTGGCTAGGTGGTGCAGTGAAAAGAGCACCGGCCCTGGAGTCAGGAGTACCTGAGTTCAAATCCGGCCTCAGACACTTAATAATGACCTAGCTGTGTGGCCTTGGGTAAGCCACTTAACCCCATTTGCCTTCAAAAACCTAACAAAAAAAAAAAGAATAAGATAATGACATAGAGTTGATCCTTGCTCTCTCTGAGCTCTTAACTAAAGACTTCTAGGATAAGCCAAAATTCAAAAGACACAGAAATTATGAATGAATCATAACTTACAAATGTATTATATACTATCACAGCTAAGTATGGTCAAGGTAGTTGGGTGGAACTGCAGCGGAGGGGGTTCCAAGCTGGTGCCAGGAAGTTCAAACCTGGCCCTGAACTTCCCACCTGGGTGACCCTGGACAAGTCACCTAACCCTGTTTGCCTCAATTTCCTCATCTATAAAATGAGCTGGAGAAGTAAACCAAGAAAATCCCAGAAAGGGTCACAGACTGAAAATGCCAGAATAATAAAAAGTATGTTTTAGGGGTGGAGAGTAAAGTAGGATAAACCTTAGTGAATCATGACAAAATCTAAATGTTATGGAGCTTAGTTAATGAATGCAACAAGGGAGAGCCTTATGACTTGAAAAAATTAAGACTGCTTATGAATCTAACCTGATACCAGAAAATATCCTATTCAACTAGGTCCTGATAATTATGAATAAAGAACCCCAAAAAGCAGCTGCAGGATTTGAATTCAAACATTTTATTTGCAATGAACCAGGGCCAAGTACAGGTAGAACTTGGAGATACTGCAGGTTTGGTTCCAGGCCAGGAGAATAAAATGAATGTTGTAATAAAGTAAGTCATGTAAATTTTTTTGGTTTCCCTTTATATATAAAGGTTATTTTTACCCTATCATGTGGTTTATTAAATGTGGAAAAGTAATATGTCTACAAAAGCAATGTCCACACCTTCATTAAAAAACACTTTATATGGGGCGGCTAGGTGGTGCAGTGGATAGAGCCCCAGCCCTGGAGTCATGAGTAGGTGGGTTCAAATCCGGCCTCAGACACTTAATAATTACCTAGCTGTGTGGCCTTGGGCAAACCACTTAACCCCATTGCCTAGAAAAAAACCTAAAAAAAGAATACTTTATTGCTAAATAAAGCTAACCATCATCTAAGCCTTCATAAAATAGTAATCTTTTTGCTGGTGGCATTCTTGCCTTGATGTTGTTGGCTGTTGACTAATGAGTATGGTTGTTGAAGGTTGGGTAGGTCATGGCAATTTCTTACAGTTAAAGAACAATGAAGCTTGATCTCATCAACTGAAATTGGAGTTTATCCTCTTAAACTCCTTCTCTACTTTATCACTAAGTCTATGTAATATTTTTCCATCTTGCTGAATAGCAATAGGTAGATCTGAAGAGGGGGAGAGAGATGGGGGAGTGATTGGTCAGTGGAGAATTAAGAACACAATCAACTTTGCCATTGTATTTGGGTACAGTTTGTGGTGTCCCAAAGCAATTAGAATGGTAACATCAAAGATTACCCATAAGAGATAAATAGGAATGAGCAAAAAATATGAATATTGTGAGAATTACCAAAATGTGACATAGACAATATGTGAACAAGTGCTGTTGGAAAAAATGGTGCCAATAGACATGCTCATCATAAGGTTGACATAAACCTTCAATTTGTACAATAAAATGAAGTACAATTTGGACAAAAAAAGGGAAGTGCAAGAAAATGAGATATGCTTGTACCAAATTTTATATAAATATAACTAATAATATGAATTTGTATACATGTGACTACTTCACCA
The DNA here is from genome assembly GCF_037893015.1 of Macrotis lagotis. Lineage (NCBI taxonomy): Eukaryota > Metazoa > Chordata > Mammalia > Peramelemorphia > Peramelidae > Macrotis > Macrotis lagotis. The sequence goes on along the minus strand of NC_133663.1, from coordinate 18,209,485 downwards.
CATTCATTATTCACTCTTGGGATCTAGCTATTTATGGACTGGGAGGTCTAGAAAAACATTAGAATGGATTTTACAGGTCACTCACTTCTACTTTACTGAGCATTTAATCATAGCAAATTACTAGATGCTGTTCATGCTACATTAAATGTATGCAAGTGTTTCACAGCATTTGACGAAATTTCAAAAAGTCATCCATGGCAAGGTGGGAATGTCAGTTAGTGGAAATAGCAATGGATTAGGAACCAGAGTTCAAATTCTAGTTCTGCTTCTTATCTTTGTGATACCAGTGAAGTCATCTGTTTCTTTAGCTGTAAATTAAGAAGCATGGAATATATATAGGTGACCCTTAGCATCTTTCCAGTTCTAAAATCCTATTAACTTGCTGAAAATAATCCTCCTTTTAGCATTACTTTAGGCAGAGTTATAGCATCATTATCAGTAAAAATATCACACAGGAGTTTGTATTATTTAAATCAGAAAGAAATGCTAGTGGTATGTGGTGATGCCAAAGGTCCTAATGAACTTAAAAGAAAGAGGAGCCAAGACATTGATGTAAAGAGTTTCAAGCTAATGGTATGAAACCTGTCCTCTTTAGTGGTCTGTCTCTTTGCGTCCCTGTCATGACTTCATCAATATTGGTGCAACTCCTTTTGCCCTGTGCTGAAAGCAGACTTAATTCAATTATAAGTCTCAAAACTGATAAAATGGTGCTGAAGTGGAAAATGGAAAGAGATTATTGGCAAATGAATAAAGATTTGTATTGAACTAACACACAGGAGTACAGCAGGTCTTTTTTTAATCATTCCCTGTCTTAAGTCTTCTGGGAACCATGAGGTTACCTTCCCCTCATGCAGCACATTGATTTCTGAATTAGACTGCAATATTAAATAATTAATATACTTGCCATGATTGATGTTATGCATTAGTTGAATATTAGGTTATCAATCAAAATCCACTTGGTTTAATGTAATAATATTGAAAAAGTGTCAAGGATTGTTCATCCAATTTGTAGTTGAGGCAGCACAGATAGTAATGTCTGTGGACCATGAGTCTCTGAAGCAGGAAATGTAGCGGCTGACCACGCGCGAGGCAGACGTGATGCCTCCAACTGGGACACGCCTGAGGGTCCTAAATAAACCTTGTGGCACCTGCCAGTTCCAATCCGAAGCTTCTTTCCAGCGTGAAGATGCTGGGCATCGATCATGCAATGACAGCTGGGGAGAAGCAGAACTGAGATACTTTTATCTGGGTCTGCCTCTGTTTAATTCTTTTTCAAACATCAGTGGCAGCAACACATTCAAAGTGGTGAAAATGCAACAGACATATAGGATGCTCTCTCAAAATGTTTCTAACCAAGGTAAGATCTTTTGTCCTTGATCAGTTATTAATGAGAAGAATTAATTATTTCTTCAAATCTCAATTCCATTAAAAATACTTATTGAATGCATAGTATATAAAAAGCAACATGCTGGACTGTGGAAAAGGAACCTCACTGGTGTGAAGAGCATAGGACAACAGGTAAAATAACAATCCACCATGGGATTTATCAGTTGAAAATCAAATTCCACCTAACTTAATTTCTTAACTATTAATGCCACTCCTGTCAGTGACATGCTCAGCATTTACTATTTAGCAATGCAGCTTAAATAGCATGATATCAATTTATGAATGCTCTCTTTTAAAAATAAAAATTCTTCATATTTGAGCTATTCTTTTCTTTGTACACCAAATCTAAGTTTTAATTTCCAACTTGAAAAAAATCTGAAATGCATTAAAGGTTGATTTTTTAGAAACTAAATACATCCCAGAGCAGCTTCTGTTGTCATCTAGGTAGAGGGTTGGAGGTAACTAGGTGGGTTCAGTGGATAGAGTGCAGGGCCTGGAGTTTGGAAGACCAATGTTCACATCTAGTCCAGGTGTAACCCTGGGCAGGCCACTTAACCTCTGTTGGTCTTAAATACACTGGAGAAGGAAAGGGCAAAACACTCCAGTAACTCTATCAAGAAAACAGACACAACAGAGTAAATGAACAACAAAAACCATTTCAAGACAGGTAAGTTAAGCAAGTCAAATCACAGCCATGAGGGGGAAAAAAGCAAGCTAAAATTCTAATTGGGAAGAAGCAGATAGTCTGAAAATAGTTATAAAACAATAAAAGCTACTAATAGAAGTATTATAACATTACTGATTTTACTGTCCATGTCTTAAATAAAAAATTAAATATAGTCACTCATAATACCTTAAAGTCACCTAAAAATAAAACTTAATAGCTATTTATAGTTATGCTACATTAAAATATTCTTTGGAAATATGACAGTTGGAAACTGAAGTCAGTTTGGTATTCTATGTTTATAAAACTAAATTTACAATTAACTTATTTTTTCCATGATGGCAAATGTCAATGCTTTTTCTGAACTAAAGTTCATTAGGGTCTGAATTTCTCATATTTGCAATGTAAATAACCTTTTTTTCATATATATTTATATATATCATATAAAATGTTACTATATATGTGTGTGTGTGTGTGTGTGTGTATGTTGCAAGGGTTTAATAAATGTAAAATTAAATTGAAAACATGTGACCCATTTCTCCACTAATACAAGCATCCTTATAGATGATTTTAGTGGCATGTAATTCCCAATACTCACTTCAACTAAGTTTAAAAAGTAAGTTGGGGAGGGGGGTTGAGTGAGGGATCCTCCTTGTTTTTACAAAAGCTAGAAAACATTGCAAAACAGATTTCAATATATTTATATGGACAAAATGGTAGAATTTCAAAGTAAAACTTAAAACAGAGAGAATTGCCCTAACAAATCATCATGCCACCTTGTAGAAAGCCACTCTACTCTATAACTCTTAACTACTGGTAAGAACTGCTTGCAATAATCCAAAGCTACTTGCATACTACTTCTATTCCTTGTTTTCTGTTCTGCTTTCTAGAACTAAGCAGAATAAATTCAAGTCTTCTTCCCCACGACAGCCCTCCAGACAATCACTTCTACCAGTAGTTACAAGCTAAGAGCCACAATGAACGCCCAGGAGTGCCCAGGGTGGTTTAACAACTGCTACACACTGTGAAAACGACTCACTGGAAGAGAACCATGGTTTTCATTTTCTAGCATACTTATATTCCTTTCTAGAATGTTCTTGAAAGGTGTTGTCCTAGAGAAGTTCAGAAAAGGAGAACCCTAGCGAAGAGGGGAAGGAGAGCTCTGTTTTGGACAGGCTGAATGTGAAAAGTCTAGATATGTCCATGGTTGGTAATGTGAGATGGCAGATCAGGAGAGAAGTTAGGACTGAACATAAAGATCAGAAATTATCTGTATAGAGAAAACAGTAAAGAACCTTTCTTGATGTCTCTGATAAACAAGAAATTACAGATGGGTTTCTGTTCTACAATATTGAGGGAAGTCTCCAAACTGCAAATCAGAACCATTATTTTTTATTTTTATCTTTTTGGGTTTTTTTTGCCAAGGCAATGGGGTTAATTTGCCAAGGTCACACAGTTAAGATTTGAACTCAATCCTCCTCACTCTAGGGCTGGTGCTCTATCTACTGTGTCACCTAGCTGCCCCAGAAATATTAATTATTTAATCTAATTTCTTAGTAGACTTTTAGACAGTATGGCAAATTGAAGAGAAATTGAAAAGAAAAAAGCAAACAGAAGTAGGCTGATGATCACAGTCAATGAAAAACTGTCGAGTGTCTGCATCAGATCATGCTGGTGTGTTAGGAGGCCTTCCGTGGAAGCTGCTGAGAGTAGAGGGCAGGTGGGCAATCACCTACAGAGAAGTAGGACACAAAGGTCATGCAACAGGTTGAGGCTTCTGTCCGGGCTTGAGGCCAAAAGGCTCACATCTCAGCAGCTCCCAACAACTGAAGCTGACCACAGGTTGAAGTGGCTGCCCAAGCAGGGGCAGGTGGGTGCCATTCATTGGAGCTCTCCATTCAGGGGCTGGAGGACCATGGCCAGATGAGGTGAATGGCAATTCCTTGTGAGGACAGGCTGGATGAGAAATGGGCTGTTATTCTTAAAAACTCTCAAATTGAGTGATTGATCGGGTGATTGTAAAAAGCAGAATTGGCTGTCTGACTCCATGGAGATCTCCATGGAAAGGACATTTATTGAATACCCTGTACACCAGCATTTTTTCCAAGGATAAGTTAAGACTATATGGCATCAAGGTCAGAATCTATGATTCTGGGGTGGCTAGGTGGTGCAGTGGATAAAGCACCAGCCCTGGCGTCAGGAGGACCTGGGTTCAAATTTGGTCTCAGACACTTAATAATGACCTAGTTGTGTGGCCTCGGGCAAGCCACTAACCCCATTTGCCTTGCAAAAAAAAAAACCCTAAAAAAAAAAGAATCTATGATTCTGACAAGTTTTTTAGAAGACATTTTCCTTCTCATTATGTGAACTAAGGGCTTATTTCAAAATTATCTCTAGCTATTTACACATCTGCCCAACATACTAGGCTTTGTGAAATGTGATTCAGAAAAATCAATCAGCAAACATTTAATAACGGGGAGAAAAAGACAAAAAGTGAAAGTTCCTGCCCTCAAAGAGATTACATTTTAAATGTGGAGATGGCATGTACACTTATTAAGGACATATGAAATTTAGAGTGTCCTAAAGGTCTTCATGTAGTTAGTGGCTTTAAATAACTCTTGGAATACCCAAAATATGAAAAATAAATATAAGGTATTCTGGGAAAGAAAATGCACAAGTAATAATCATGCTGAATTTCTTATACAATTTCTAAAAAGTTATATAAAATATAGCATTTATGGTATCATGTATTATGCTTTTCTATATTTCTATATTTCTATATTTCTATTCTATATTTCTATATTTAAATTCAGAACAAAATTTAAAAAAAAAGAAGAGGAATTTCTGGGGCCAAGATAGTAGAATAAGAAGTAAGTGGTCATGACTTTCCCATATTCACCTCCAAAAAACCATATAATAGTGTCCCAAAAAACAAGAGTCCTCCTCACCCCCACCCCTAAGCCTTAGCATAGACAGGGTAATGAACAGACTCTAGCTACAAGAACTGCCGGGTGCTTCAGCACAACCTCAGACAAACAGGCAATCAGACCCAACTTCCACCTGCTTCAATGTAGACCTGAGCAAAGAAATAGAAAACAGCTAGAAGCCAAACATACAGGTATCTAAGCAAAGAGGTAGCCACCAGCAAAGGGCCCCCAAACACAGCCCTTGGACATGGGCAGTCCCCAGCAGCTTCAATGTAGCCTTGGAGAGATGCCTCCACCATTCAGATTCCCACTCAGCATGAGGTAAGCTGCCAGATTCCATGGCATCCAGCACCAGACATGAGGGTGCTCCATGAGCCTCAAGGCAACACTAGTGCAGAACCAGGCACACAGACAGGGGCGGCAACCCCAGAATAAGAAGCCTGAGATATTACCCTTTCCATCCCAGGAGCGGAGCTCACATTTAAAAGAAAGAGAAAAGGTCAAAAAAGGTGAATAAAAAAACAACAAAAAAGAATCAAGACCATAGAATGTTATCAGGGTGACAGGGAAGATCAAGATATAACCTCAGAGGACGACAATGGCAAAATACCTTTGAGTAAAATCCCAAAGGGAAGTGGGCTCAAGCCTAGAAAGAACTCATAGAAGAGCTCAAAAAGGAGCTTAAAAATCATAGAAGAGAGATAGAAGAAAAAGTGAGAACAGAAATGAGAGAGATACAAGAGAATTATGAGAAAAAGAGTCAATAGTTTGGAAAAAGAAAATGTTTAAAAAGGAAAATTGGTCAAATGGAAAATGAGATAGAAAAAAATCCAGTGAAGAAAACAACTCCTTAAAAAAATACAATTGGCCAATTAGAAAAGAAGTAAAAAAAGCTATTTGAGGGGGAAAAAAACTCCTTAAGTTAGAAGTGGGGTGGGATGGCTAGGTGGAGCAGTGGACAGAGCACGGACCCTGGAATCAAGAGTACCTGAGTTCAAATCCAGCCTCAGACACTTAATAATTGCCTAGCTGTGTAGCCTTGGGCAAGCCACTTAACCCCATTGCCTTGCAAATAAAAATAAGAAAGTTAGAAGTAGGCAAGAGGAAGTTAATGACTCTAAGACATCAAGAATCAATCCAACAAATTCAAAAGAATGAAAAAATAATTCATCATATTCATCCTCAGACACTTAATACTATTAGCTGTGTGGCTTTGGGCCAGTCACTTAACCCTAACTGCCTCACATCCAGTCCCGGTTTATGTCCTGGTTTATGTCTGACCACTGAACCTGATGCTCTGGAGGAAAAAGAGAGGCTGGTGACTTAGCACAGCACCCCCCCTCCCCCCTGTAAGTCAAATACAATTCATGTGCTTGTCATGGTCTTCTTTGAGAATGAAAGAAAAAATATCATCAATCTCTCATGGTCCCTCCTCCCCTTAGTTCTAATTTTAAAAATAAAATAAAAGCTTTATTGAACAAAAAAATCCAATACATTAGTGTCTCAATTTTCCCACATGCTCTCCAACAGCTTTCAGTTTTCCTTCTAATACTGATTGCATTAGTTTTGGTTGATTACAGCTTTCAGATTGTGCATTGATTCTGACATTGTCTCTCCTGGATCTATTTTCAGTCGCTTTTTTCATAACAGTCCTTTTTGTGGTGGCAAAATATTAGAAATTGAAGGAATGCTCATCAATTGGCTGAACGAGTTGTGATATATGAATGTAATAGAATACTACTGTACAACAAGAAATGATGAACAGGAAGATCTCAAAATAACCCAGAAAGACTTGTATGAACTGAAGCAAAGGGAAAAGGGCAGAAACAGGAAAACACTGTACATAGTATATTAGGCAGTATTGTGTGATGATCTATTATGAATGACTCAGCTCTTCACAGCACCACAATGATTCAAGACAAGTATAGAATACTCACAAAGGAAAATGCTAGCCATATCCATATAAAGAACTGATGGACTCTGAATATAGATCTAAACATCTTTTTTCCCCACTTACTTTATTCTTTTTTGTATTACTTTCCTTTTGGGTTGTTACCTCTTTCACAACTGTGACTAATGGGTAAATATGTTTTACATGATAGCACATGTAGAACATATATCAAGTTATCCACCATTTTTGGAAGGGGGGTGAAGGATGGAAGGAGAAAAATTTGGGATTCAAAATTTTCTTAAAAAATGATGGGGCCAGCTAGGTGGTGGCAGTGGAAAAAGAACTGTCCCTGGAGACAGGAGGACCTGACCAGCTTGATCCTTAAGCTTTACAAAGTGAAATTAGACTGACTGTTAGCACTCACAAACCAAAAACTAAGACTGTTAAATTCCAGATAAAAATTACCTTAAAATGGGGGCAGCTAGGTGGCACAGTAGATAAAGCACTGGCCCTGGAGTTTGGAAGAACTGAGTTCAAGTCCGACCTCAGACACATCATAATTACCTAGCTGTGTGACCTTGGACAAGTGACTCAACCCCATTGCCTTGTGGGGGAAAAAAAGAAAGAAAAAAAATTCCTTAAAATAATACCATAGATTGTAAATTAGTAGGAAATCTTCATCCGGAGTACTATTCTTTAATCTACAAAGTTGCATAAACTTTGGGTTGTCTTTAGATGTTCAAATCATGTAACTAGAAGATGACAGGGACAGATTTCCCATTCTTCCCACCTCAAGTGTTTCTCTGCCAGAACATGACAACAGGTTATCTTATGGTGCTATGCAAAAGGAGATAAAATAATTTAAACAGAAATAGATTGTGTGCTATCCATCAATTAAAAAAAACACCAGTGAGATGAATGTTTCAATCTCATAGATCACTCATATAAAAACAAGTGAAAATAGAAAGGATTTGTAAAAATTTAATACAAAAACTTTTTTTTCAAAGATAATAATAATGGTTCCCTAACATCCCAGTCCTTAATCCAAGACTCCACTCAAACCGTACTTTCTGCAAAAAGTTTTCCTAGTCCTTCCTTCCCTCCCTCCTCTCCCATTCTCCCCTCCCCCTTCTAGAGGCATCCTCCTAAGATTTTTTTCTATCTTCCTGGCATATATCTTATAGAAACAGAGACTTACATGGTGTCTCTTCCATTAGGGCTGGGACCTAGCACCATGGCTGACAAGAGTGTTGTAGAAATGCTTCCTGTTTTACTTGCTGACTGAAAAGTCAGAAAGTCTCTATTTAGAATAAATAGAGAGGAATTCTATTCTGTAACTGAGGGCAATGAGAGTCCAATGGCAAAATATCTGAAGTCAGGGATGATAGTAAAGGTGTGAGAAAAGAAATCTGAGAACCCATGAACAACTACCAATTCTTTAGCATCTCCACATAAATTAAGGGCATCTCTGATGAGGGTATTAGAGGATAAGTATGCTTCACAAACGATATTCAACAAAGCTGATTTTTTGCTGATTTTAAAACAGCATTTAGCTAAGTCAAAAGAAAGCCACTGTGACCTTACACCTTACAATGACCCCCATCCATATTGTTAAGGTCATTCATCATTCCCTGGAAGATGTAGCAACAGAATTAACCCTAATCAATGGTTTGTAGATTACAAATGTCACAAGGCCGAAAACAGGGAGACAGATGCTCATAACAGAAGACAGAAGAGCTAGAATACAGAATCAAGGAAGAGGAGAGGGATTCCCTGTTGATGCTGAGGTTCTCCAGATGTTCTTATTTGCAGATGGCATTGACTTGAGTCTCAACACATTGTAGAACTTCTTGGAAGAAATCTTTAACCATTCAAAGGAGTCTGGCCTGTCCATCACATATAAAAAAGGAAATGAACTAAGCATGTCTCTTGCCAAGATTTCAACATGTATCTAAAATGGATGTGCTAAATGGTTTGTTCAGCAGGGTACTGATCTGGGACAAACAATACGGATGGTCACTAAGTCGAGTTCAGAGTTGAAAAGGAGAGGAGAAGGTGAAATTGCTTTGGGGAAATTGCAAAGCATTGTTATTGAACCTGAGTTTACTATACTAGTGAAGGCATCCATCATTTGAATTCAAACTTTTTACCAGTGGTGGTGTATAGTAGTAAGACCTGGAACACCACCACTTCCAAAGAACTGAAGGAAACCAACTCATCAAGGGAATTAGAAAGGGACCTGTGAATGTCAACAGGCTGTAGCACATGACCAAAGAGGTGCTCTGAAGAACAAGAATAAAGAATGTCTGATAGAAAGAGAGAGCTGGTCATGGGCTAAGTGAGAGTGAAGGCAAGTGTGGCTATGGTGCTCCTCTGGGACCAGATTCCAGTCCTTGAGTGGGTCAGCTGGGCCTGACCTGATGACTTTTGGGACGACATGGACTGGAGAATCACAGGATAAGAGGGCATGGATAGATTGTGAGCAGCATTATGGGAAAGAACTGTAGAATCACTGAGGTCATACTCAAAGAACTTCTACAGTCCACGCACATACATTTCAACAAGAACTCTGCTCAAGTCTTTCCACAACTTAATCAGCACTCAGAATAGAAAAATTAGTGTATGAGTTCAGCTCCAAGTAATGACAGTTGGAATAAATGAAATCACTCTTCATGATTTCATGATAAAGGAACTAATAAAGAGAAGTAAACACCTCATTCAGCTAATAATATTTTGTTTATTCCTTCAGTAATCAAGGCTCCATGATTTTGATGGTTTAGATGTTCCATTAATGCAAATCTCAACATGGAGGTGGTAACAGTTGACATGGTCAAAGAAAAATACATTTATTTTGCAACAAATTTGGGAATGAAGGTGAAGGGTAGAAAAGATAAGACTCTTTTCAGATTGGCAGAACCTCCAAGATCTTGATGTTGTGTTAGCATAGTCTTTAGAGGACAAGACAGTTGAGCCTGGAGTCAGGAAGACTCATCTTAATGAATTCAAATCTGGTCGCAGACACTTCCTAGCTGTGAAACCCTGGGCAAATCACTTAACCCTGTTTGTCTCAGTTTCTTCATCTGTAAAATGGAAACGGAAAAAGGAAATGGCAAACCACTGCAGAATCTTTGCCAAGAAAATCTCAAATTGGGTTACAAAGAATCAGACAGGACTGGGGAAAATGACTCAACAACCAAAATACGAATGAAAACAAACAAAATTCTAATCACAATGAAGCAGTGAATTAGAGCCTTAATGGATAATTAGTGTGTATTGAAAGATTAATAATAATAATAATAATGATGATGATGATGATGATGATGATAGAATTTAACATGATGAACCTAAGGACCCTTTGAGTCTAAATTTATGATTCTAAGATCCTTAAAACTATTACATTATCATTACTTGCTGAAATGAGAAATTGCTACAGAAGTGAACTGAAGTTTTTGTCTCCATTCTGTAACTTTCAGTTGGAAAGGAAGGAGACTTCCATTAAATTATGTAATAACAGGAATGACTTTATTTCTTTATCTGCAGCACTCTTCTAAGATATAATATTACCTGACTTAAATAATGCAAACTAGATGTATTACACAGAATATATAGAATGGCATTTCATAATTTTGCCTTACCACAAAATTAAAAATAAAATTTTGTTTTCAAAACTAAGTATTGTTAAAGTGGGTATTTTCTATTTAATTCATTATTAGTACAGAAGAAAAACTTAGTTATATCATTTAGACCTAATCTGTTAAAACAAAATGTAGCCCTAAAACACTAAGAGACTTCATCTCACATTGTTCTTAATTAACTTTTAAGAAAAATGGGAAGTGGAGCGGGGGTGATTTGAGAAAGATTTATCATGAGAAAAGATACATAAATGTTAATTGTTCCATCTGAAGACTAACTGTGGCATAATCAGAGAACAATATTTCCAAACTCTTGAGAGACAATGCCTTTTTCTTCATTAATTAAAGATAATTTAGAATAATCTTGTTATACAGACTGAATCTTTTGACATTAACAAACACTGACTGAAATACTAAAACAACTTGAGCTGTCCAGCACATCCAGAATATGACTACAGAGATTTCACAATATAAACAGGAAGAAGCTATGTTTGAATCTCATGCATAAAAGGTACCTTATTTCCCCAATATGAAGGAAATAATAGTTATAAAAGATTGAGATCTGATCAAAATGGTTTCACCAGGTAATATGAACATGATTAAGTAAAAGAACTTTATACTGCCAGATGATGTATTATTTTCTAGAGGGATTATTATCTCATTCTTAGATTATCTGCAGACTGATAACCTTTAAAGCTACAGAACCCTTTCCTTTGGTGTCAGTCATTAAACTTCAGATTAATGACAACTTCAACTTGGTTGCCTCAGTCAAATTACATAAGTTATGGTGGTAAACATGATGAAGCATGATCTGTCTTCTGATTTAACATCCTCCAATTGGAAGGAAAAGAATTATTAGAACAGGATAGATTAAGAGGAGAGGACTATTAAGAATTCTGCTTTTCTCTTCTTATCCCACAAACTCTATCCCAAGCACCTGCCCTTATGTCTGTCTGTCTGTCTCTCTCCCTTTTTTCCTCAAAGAAGAGTGAGACTGGGTAGCATTTCTCACTGTTCCTTTAGTGATGTCCATTAGGCCAGTGAAATATCACTGAAGCCAATTAAATGTCATTGTGCCTGCCATTATAATAAAGAAGCCATTATAATAAAGAAGCTTCATCAGGGCCCTCTTCAAGACCAGGATAACAAGTAACCATGTTAGTACTTGAATTATTCCAATATATGAACTAGGCGTCTGTGCTGTCTCTTTAGCTTGCTATGGTAAAAATTGGGAGATGACTTATCATTCAATATATTTTAAAGAGAAATATATTTACAATTTTCATTTAGTCAATTATCCATTTATTAAATACTTATTACTGAGTAACTATTGGAACCAAGAAAATCCAAGGAAAACAAGATGTAGTCCCTGTTCCTGCACAATTTGTAATTTCATTTTTAACTTTTAGGCTCACAGAACCTTAGTCTATAAATCTATAAATCTGAAAGAAATATCTTAAATACATACATATAAATCTGAAAGAAATATCTTAAATACATACATATAAAATCCTCAAAATATGTCCACTTTAAAATCTATGACCTAATACTTTTAAAAAATTCTGGGATGAAAATAAGTACTCCTAATTGGTTCCAAATAGAATAAAAACAAACAACAAAAATACTTCTGATAGGAATATTATATTTTATATATTATATTTTATATAGATTATTTTAAACAATATTGACAATTGAATAATAAAAATTCTCTCGCATTAGTAGTGCTAGAGGTTTATGAAAAACACAAAAAACTACACCGAAATCATCCTAACTATACCTTATTATCTGGTTTTATATGACTACAAAATATAAAAAAGAGCATTAAGGCACTGAGAAAAGTGCACATTGCTTGCCTATTAACAGAAGTTTAAGATCACACAAAAGTATATTAATATTTTCACAAATATTCTGAATTCTCAAAAGCAAGTCCAATTTAATTTAGCCTTGAATTAACCTAAAAGTTTGGGTTTTAAAGACTACAATGTTTTGGATGCCATCAATTTTCCATTCTATGAAAACCCTTCAATCCTCCCTCTTTCACCCAATTACTACTGTACTTAAACTAATGAAATTTAATTCTTCCAGGAACAATAAGACTCTGAAATGAATTTTTTTTTGAAAAATATAAGATTAAAAACTTGTACACAAAGAATAAACTCCCAGAGAAAAGATGCAAATAAAACGACTCTCCTAATCCTTTGTTTTTTATTTGCAAGTATAAAACTGAAGAGAAACAAAAGCCTGGACCCCGGCATCTGTCATATCAGAATATAAAAAGATGATCCTGGCACAAAATGAAAAGCTCTGATTCATTTGCAAATGGAGCTGGCGGAACTGTCAAGAGTTAACAAGATAATCACTTGCAATCCTGCCTTCAATGGTCCATTGCCCTGTTCTTCCATTCAATAGGGCCCTTCTTGGGGGCACCAGATGAATGGGTTTCATTTCTAACTCACACAAAAAGTTACGGGGGAAAATCCACGGGGCTTAAGGAAAAAATCCCTTTATGGGCATTATCTGCCGCTACTTGCTTTTAGACAAAATGAGATATTTGGATACATCAGTGTCCATTCACTTCCTCTATTCCTTCAGGCCCTTGGTCTGTTTAAAAAAAAAATGGCATATGAGAGAAACTAAAAAGCAGTTTTCTTTTTTTTTGTAAAGTATCAATACAGAGAAAAGAAAAATTTTCTACTAAAACAGTGAGATGAAAATAATACCAAGGTATAAAAGGCAAAGGGAATAAAAATAATCGATATTCATACTTCAAAGTAAATCATGTGACTTTCTCTAAAAAAGGCAATAACTTTGAAATGAAATTTTAGGGCAATTTTTATGCTGACGAAATGATATGCTTTTAAAAATGAATTTGTAATCTAGTTGCCAAATTTTGCTGTTAATTTTTTTTAAATTTTGCATTATTTCATAGAGGTCAACAATTTGTGCTATTTTTTTGCCCCAAAAGCATTCCCATTTTGTTTTAAAAAACAAAAACAAAACACCTTTGCAGCTTTCACAAAGAAACATCAAAGAATCACAAGTACAGAAAAATACAAAACATTTAAATTTAAAGTTATAATGAGTTTCTATCTATACATAAAACTATTAGATATAATGTTCTATAATTTGTCCTTAGGAAATGTTTCCAAAATGAAAAGATCTTTGTCTTATCCTTATACTGAACTGTTCATCTGTTCATCTTAGTATCTATTACTTATTTTCAAAGCAAAGGAATAGGTTAGCAATAGCCATCTATTTATGGGTATTTATTGCATTGTTCTGGTATCTCTAACAATAACTATAATTAATCTCTTCCCTGACAGAGAGTCATACTGCTTTGTATTTCCCATGTAAATTATATTCTCATTCGAAGACTTTTTGGATCCTCTTTATGATATCCAAACCCTAGGCTTAAATCTGAATTTTTCAGGGCATAATTCAAATGTCATATTGAAGAAAAACAAAACAAAATCAAGTTTAATTTTCTTAAATTAGACTGCTAATTCATAAGACCATGAATGACAAAAGTTATAAGAAAGCTAATGCCATAATGCAGAATGGAAATTAAATAAAACAATGAAGATGGCCATACACCAATGATATTATGTCTATTCGTTTTGTCATTTATCTTAAAAAAGCTAAGAATATTTCTTTTTCCTGAGATTTCTGAGCAGACAGATATGAAGTGTCACAGGAAATAATTTTACTTAGTTTCATAATTACAATGACCTGGCAATATTGGCAATTAAAGATAATACTAATTTTTATTATTTAAAAAGACATTTTCTAATTGTATACATAAAATGTTGCAGTTATATATTTTGAAAGTCCCACAAAATTTAAGCAACACCAAAACATGTTTTGAAAATTTTAAATTCTATGACTTATGAACCTGAATGTACATTTTCTTTGCTCGTCTGACACTGAATAATCTCTATGGTCCCCTCAAAAAGATCATGTGGCACATGCTGCCTACTCAGGAATAACAGATGATAATGCATTAGGAAAGTTTTGGTACTCCATATCTGATTGCTGATTACAAATGTGACTACTTTACTTAAGAATATTCCTAAAGTTTTGGGCTCAATGATCAAGATCAAAATAAATCTGTCAATTTTCCAGAGATGCATCGTGAAGGAGCCAGTCATGGACTGTCCACCTGGACTCCCAGGTCTGGCAGCCGCAGCCTGTCTGCATCCCTCCTCGGTCTCCCAGGACCAAATTCAAGAGTTCTTTGACTTAGGGAAGTCCTGCTGGGGTTCCTTTCCCTTTAGCTCCTTGAGGTCATTTCAAGATGTCTGGGTCCAGGAGCTGGGCAACAAGCAGGATGTTGGAGGGGAGGCCCAAGCCCAGCACATAAATTTTGTGGAGCCTCCAAGAGGCAGCCTCCAGTCCTGGAGGTTTACTCAGGCGTGATGCCTCACTGCCAATCCACCCAGATCAGTACTCCAAGTTCTTTGTCATTTTAAATGATAAGAAGGCAAATTGTCAGTTTTGGCTTCAGACATTCTCTGGGAAGATTCTTCTGTGACCCTGATCATCAGCTCTGCAAATATAACATGACTTTGCATAGAATGAATCACCCAATTTCTTATCTATTTTGATCTAGAAATATTTTTATCTTGTCAAAACCAGGTATTTGAGAGGTAGAATACTTGGCAAATAATTTCTTTCCATTTCTTCAGGAAAGAGCTCCTGATAAGATTTTGCAAACTAAAGTCTAAAAGGGTAAAAACAAGTGACTGATGTTCTTTAGAAAATTCTAGCTTTTTTTTTTCAAACAACTGATCACAAGTAAGGGTACTAAATAAGAGACTATTTTTATGAAAAAGCTTAATAGCAGTAGTGGTAGAGAAAACTGCCACCATTCATATGAGTAAGGGCAGCAAAACTTGATAGGAATTATGGCAGCAAAAGGTCTTAGGTCCTGTGCAGTTTGGCAAAGTGACAAAATTTCATTCAACAATCACTCTCAGTAGTTATTTTTGGAAATCACACCAAAGACATTAAACCACAGAACTATTTAAGAGTCTGTTTAAAAAACATTTTCAAATAATTTGATTCAGTTCACACCAAGAAAAATAAAGTGATTAGGCTTTAAATTTTACTACATGAGCCTAACAATATTAATATAAATACTCCCTCCAAAATTTTCAAGTAATATATGATAGATGCTCACTTTCTAAAATCAGAAAATTATTAAAAAATCATTTTCCAATTAAGAACTATTAAATTATTCAAAAAAGAAATCACTTGCCAATTAAGAACAATTCAATTAACAAGAAATTCAAAAATCCTTAAAACTAAAAATATCCTGTGTCTATATGATAGGATGAAAATACTTGAAAACCATTATTTCTGTAAATGCAAATAGATAAAATCTACATATAAATAGACATCTGTAAATGAATCCATATACATGATGTATGTGAATACATATATTAGACACAATGTAATATGATGGAAAGAACAATGGGAGGGGGGAATGGTCAGAGTTAGAGAAGTGTTTTATTTGGTCTTACTTTTGGCTTCTACAGAGCTGTATGACTCTGGAGAAGACACTTTAATTCAGGTTAGAAATGACCTCTAAGACTCTTGAGATTTAAACTCAAGCATGTGCTAAATACATATGTATATGTATTTATATGGAGAGAAAGGCAGATAAAGTCAGAGACCGTAACTGCTTCCCATTCAAAATTCAGAAACCTGGCACTTCCAAATGTCTGAATAACAGTAATGAGTGAGGAAGTTTAAAAATAAGGATCTCTGAGAATCAAAGCAAATATTTCAAAAGGTGATGCATGCACTAAAAACTAATGGACTTCAGTCTTCAGAGAACTGTTCAGACCCTCACTTAGAGTTTAATCACTCTAGCTTTATCCACAATTTTAAAAAATCTTGAAATCCATATTCCCAGCTGATCACACATCATGGGGAGGGGATATTGTTATAAATACAATCATAACATAGGAAAAAAAACACAACTACCAGGCAAAGGAGGTTTCAGAAAATCCTAAAGGAGTAGAGACAACAAGATGGCGACAAGAAGGGATCGAGTCTTAGGAGCTCTCTGATAAAACTCATCAGCTAAGGACTCTAACTAAACTTTTGAGAGACAGAACCCACAAAGGGACCCAGTGAGGCAGTTCTCCTACTCAAGGTAACCTGGAAAAGAGCAGAAAGGCTCTGTCTTTCTGACGGGGTGGCCCGTCAGAGGGGTGGCCTGCCAGAGCCAAAGAACCTCAACCTCCCGGAGGCAGCCCCAGGGCGCTGGGAGTCTCAGCTCACAGCAGCGGGGGAGTCTCCTGAGCTGCACCCTGAGGAGCACCGGGCACGAAGTGGGGGAACAGCGGGGGACCTCTGCCAGAGTGAGCACGTGGAGCCCAGCCCTCAGGGAACACAGCCAGCAGCATCTTCTTTCCCCAGCCCTGATCCAGGAAACAGAAGCAGGTGGAGCCAGTAAGCAGGAGCCCCCAGGGCATGAGCCCATTGAGCTGAGGAAGGGGAGTGAAGAGAGACTGCCTAGCTCTGTCCTCTGCCCCTGGAACAGGACTCTGGGGCTCTGACCACATTCAGATCCGGATCCCAGTCTAGGCCCCCCCAAAGAACAGCAGCCCCCCCCCCCCACCTCAGCCCCGTGGTAGAGGGGGGGGCGCTTATGGTCATTCACAGACCAGGAGGGAGGACAGAGCCTCACACACTGAGACCCTTGTGGGAGTGTCCCAAAAGCTCAAGAAACACCCCAAACCAGGCCCAGGCTGGGAAAATGAGCAAGCAGAGAAACAAAAAGAAGACTATTGAGAAATATTTTGCAAATGAGCCTAAGAAGGAACAAAATACTCAGTCTGAAGAAGAGGAAGCACAAGCTCCTGCATCTAAAGACTCCAAGAAAAACAGAAATTGGGCTCAGGCTATGATAGAGCTCAAAAAAGACTTTGAAAATCAAATGAGGGAGTTGGAAGAAAAACTGGGAAAAGAAAGGAGAGAGATGCAGGAAAAACATGAAAATGAAGTCAGCAGCTTAGTCAAGGAAATCCAAAAAAATGCTGAAGAAAATAGCATGCTAAAAACCAGCTTAGGTCAAATGGATAAAACAGTTCAAAAAGTTATTGAGGAGAAGAATGCTTTAAAAAGCAAAATGGGCCAGATGGAAAAAGAAATAAGAAAACTCTCTGAGGAGAACAAATCCTTCAGACAAAGAATAGAATTCAGGGAGATTGATGAATTTAACAGAAATTAGGAATCAATACTTCAAAACAAAAAAAATGAAAAATTAGAAGAAAATGTGAAATATCTCATTGAAAAAACAACTGATATGGAAAACAGACTTAGGAAAGATAATTTAAAAATTATTGGAATACCTGAAAGTCATGATCAGGAAAAGAGCCTTGACATCATTTTCAAAGAATTACTACAGGAAAATTGCCCTGATATTCTAGAAGCAGATGGCAAAATAGAAATGGAGAGAATCCACTGATCCCCACCGAGAAAGAGATCCCAAAAAACCAACCCCTAGGAATATTATAGCCAAGTTCCAGAACTCCCAAGTCAAAGAGAAAATATTACAAGCAGCCAGAAGGACACAATTCAAATATCGTGTTGCTGCAGTCAGGATCACACAGGACTTAGCAGCAGCTACATTGGAAGCTCGTAGGGCTTGGAATATAATATACCGGAAGGCAAGAGAGCTTAGAATGCAGCCAAGAATGAACTACCCAGCAAGGCTGAATGTCCTCTTCCAGGGAAAAAGATGGACTTTCAATGAACCAGGAGAATTTCAAATGTTCCTTTTGGAATGGCCAGAGCTGAACAGAAGGTTTGATCTTCAGATACAGGACTCAGGTGAAGCATGGAGATTGGAGGAGAGGGGGGAAATATGAGGGACTTAATGAGGATGAACTGCATGTATAGAAAAATGATACTGATAATATTCATATGAACCATCTCAGTTAATAGAGCAGGTAGAGGGAGCTTTTATAGTTGAAGCACAGGAGAAAGCTGAATTTGAAGATAAAATATGGTGTAAAAATGGAGTCAATAGGAAAAAAGGAAAATGGAAAGGGAGAAAGAAAAAGGAGAGGGGGAATAGTCCAAGATATTTCACATAATAAGATTTTATTACAATGAGCTATTGCAATGATATGGAAGGGGAGAGGCAAGGGGGGAATGAGGGAACCTTTGCTCTCATCAGAGATGGCTAGGAGAGGAAACAGCAAATATACTCAATGGGGTATAGACATTCCAAGTAAGAAGGAGGGGGGAGCAGGGGGAAGGGGTAGGGATGTGAATAAAGGAGTAGAAGTTGGACCATGGGGGGAGAGTGGCCAGATATAACACATTTTCTTTCTTACTTCTTGCAAGGGGCTGGGAATGGAAGGCCTGTCCAGGACCATAGGGCCAGGTGGATTCTGGGCCTAAGGGATGGTATGGGGGCTCAGGGCCTCTTGGCCCCAGGACCAGGGATCTGTCTGCTGTGTCATTCAGTGACCCTACAGCAGAGTCATAGTAAAAGGAGAGAGAAAATAGAGTACATGGTAGTGGAGAAATAAGAAAGGAGGGAGTTGCGATCAGCAATGGCAATGGTGGAAAAATATGGAAATAACTTTTGTGATGGACTTATCATAAAGAATGAGATCCATCCCCAACAGAGTTGTTGGTGTTGGAACAAAGACTCAAGCACATTTTTTGTTATCATTATCTGGGGGAGGGTGCAGGGCAAGTAGGGCTGGATGGCCTGCCTGGGGCCACATAGCGGGGTGATCTTTGGGTGTCTGGAGCCGGATTTGGACCCAGGTGCTCCTGGCTCAAGGGCCAATGCTCTGTCTGCCACCCAGCCACCCCTACTATTATTACTATTTTATTTTATTTTGGGTCTTTTTTATCCCGGTTTTTGCAGGGCAGTGGGGATCGGGTGGCTTGCATGTCACACGGCTGGGTGATTGTTGGGTTTACGAGGATGGATGTGGACTAGGGTGCTCGTGGCTCTAGGGCTGGTGCTTCGTCCATTGCGCTACCTGGCCATACCTACAATTATTACTATTATTATTTTATTATTTTAATTTTTTTTCTCCCCTTTACTTTTTTCGCCCAAACAAGTCTATCTATATTCATGGGGGATGAGGGGTATTTTGTTTACTTGTAAACAAGAATATTTTATTAATGCAAAAAAACATTTGTACAAAATGAGAATAAAAAATAAATTTAAAAGGAAAAAAAGAAATTAAATAGAATATCAAACATTTAAAACTTAAAAAAAAAGAGTAGAGACAAGTATTCAAAATATAGTAGTCAGGAAAAGTCCAGTATAATGTTAAAAAAGTTCCCCACATTTCCATAGTTCCTAAGAGAATCACTGTAAGAGAGTTCCGTAAAATAATGTTCCTTTTAATTCAATAAATATGTGTGAAACACCCACCATGGACAAGCTACCGTGTAAAAGCACTAGAGATCAAATGATGAAATGATATAGCTCCTAATCTCAAGGAATTACAATATGAATAAAGAAACTATTTAAGAAAGAAGTTGTTTATCCATTTTCAAAAGTTTTCCACACAAAATTGTTAAAATTTTTAAAAAATCAAAGTTTTGTCGTTCAGAAGGAGAATCCATAGGTGATTTCTAAAACTTAGATTTTCAGTACAGCTCCATGTATGAAGTTGAACAAATACAGGGAGAAAATTTGAGGAAGTTATTATAAAATACTGAAAGGAAAAAAAAAAGAAGGAAAAGGCAAAATTCTTACTCCTCTTGAGGGAAATTGCATTTTTAATGATTTCCACACAGTCTGAAAGTTGTTAATCCATGACTTTCAATGAAACTTAAATGATTCTGTATTGCAATAGCCCAAGGCAGGGCCTGGCAAAGAGCAGGTTCTCATTTTATCTTAAATAAAGAAAACTTGTCTGATTCATACATTGTTTCCAACATATTCCTTCTGCAGAAGTTATTTAGAACGTCCATAAATTTATACACTGCAGTGCCTGTGGTCCTCCCTCCTCCAGGAAGGTCTGGGTTGAGAAGTCTTTTCCCCAGCTGTCTTTGGAGTCCTGCCCTTTGACTCTCAGCCAGGTCACTGTTTCCACTGATGCTGCCAAGGTCATGAGTACATTGCGTTTGAGGTTCTGCTGATGCCATTTGGGATCAATTCAGAGATCTTTCCAAGCTTCCCTGGACTTATCACACACCCATTTCTTCCAGCACAGTCAGATCCCATTATACAGTATACATAAATTCTGTACCACAATTTGCCATTTCCTAATTGATAAGCACCAATTCTGTTTTCAATTCTTACTTCCCATAATAAGTGCCACATATAGCAATGCATTCTCCTGGAATATGACTTAAATGTAACTATTCTGTCTTTAAAATGAATAGGACAGTGAGCATGAAGTTTCTTCATTTTTAAGAATTTCCTGGGAAGTTACAATGGCAGAATAAAGGCAGAGTCTCCTGAGCTATGACAAAGTCTCCTCCAAACAACACTGAACTGATGCCCCACAATGAACTCGGAACTGGCAGAACCGACCCAAGCATAGAGTGAAGCAAGTTTCCAGACCAAATGAACAGGTTGGCAGGAAAAGGTCTGTCTCGTCGAGTGACAGTAAAGTACTATCCTGTGCAGAACGTGCCCTGGCAAGCCAGCAGAAGGCCCAGGGTAGCAATGGCTTCCAGCGCTCAGAGATGGCAAAACAAACAGAAAAAAAAGAGTGCTTGTGGTCACTCTCAGAACAGACCACAGGCCGCCAAGAGAACAATAACCACACCTACACTTAGATCCTACCACCTTGGAAGGACTGAAAACTTACAGACCCCCCAAAAGGAGCTCTGAAGAAAAGCAAAATAAACTTGAAGTTTGGGACAGTACTCCCTCCACCCAGAAGCAGAATACAACTTTAACATAAAATTAAAAGTCAAGAATTAGGCTGAAAAAAATGAGAAAAGAACAAAAAAAGAACCTGACCATAGAAGTTACTATGATGATGGGGAAAATCAAAACACAAATTCATAAAAAGACAGCAATGTTAAAACTGTTACATACAAAACCTCAAAGAAAAGTGTGAATTGGTCTTAAGCCTCTCCATCCCCTCTTCCCTAGACCTCTCCCCTAATTCCTGGAAAAGTTCAAAAGGGATTTTTTAAAAATCAAATAAGGGAGGTAGAGGACAAATTGAGAAAAGAAGTACAAACAATGAAAGAAAATCATGGGAAAAAAAGTCATTAGCTTGGCAAAGGAAGCACATACACTCATACACATACATACACAAATACCAATGAAGAAAATAACACCTTAAAAAGCAAAATAGGCCAAATTGCAAAAGAGACAAGATCAAACAAAAAAACAAACAAATCTACAAAAATAAAACAAAGGAACTCCTTAAAAAAAAGTAGAATTGACCATATGGAAAGAGAAAGAAAAATTTACCAAAGATAATAAATCCTTAAAAATTAGAATAGGGTAAGTAGAAGCTAATGATTCCATGTAACATCCAGAAACAATAAAGTCAAAAGAATGAAAAGAAGAAGAAAATATAAAATATCTCATTGAAAAAACAATGCATTTGGAAAATAGATCTGAGAGATAATTTAAGAATTGGACTACCTAAAACCTATTATTTTAAAAAAGAGCCCACAAACATCACCTTTCAAAAAATTAACCAGGAAAACTTCCTTAACATCCTAGAACTGGAAGGTAAAGTAGAAACTGAAAGAATTCACTGATTATTTCCTGAAAGAGATTCCAAAATGAAAACTCTGAGGAATATTATTAGCAAATTCCAGAACTACTAGATCAGGTAGAAAATATTGCAAGCAGTCAAAAAGAAACAATTCAAATATCATGGAGACATAGTTAGGATAACAAGATTGAGCAACTTCTACATAAAAGGCTTGAAAAGCCTGGAATATGATATCCTAGAGGACCCAGCAAAACTAAAAATAATCTTTCAGGGGAAAAGGTAAACATTAAATGGAATTGAGGACTATCAAGCATTCCTGCTGAAAAGACCAGATCTGAAAAGAAAGTTTTACTTTCAAATATGAGTCTCAAGAGAAGCAGGGAATTAAAAGAAATTCAATAAGGTTTACATTCCTACATAAGAAGATGGTACTTGTAACTCCTAAGAGCTTTCTTATTATTAGGGCAGTGAAAAGGAGAGAAAGAGTTGAATATGATAATATGATACCCAAAATAATAACATTAAAGGGTGAGAAAAAAAATGAACTAAAAAAAAGAGGGAAAGGAAAAGTAGAATGGGATAAATTATCTCATGTTAAAAAGACATGAAACAGGGGCAGCTAGGTGGCACAGTGGATAGAGTACCAGCCTTGGAGTCAGGAGTACCTGGGTTCAAATTTGACCTCAGGCACTTAATAATTACCTAGCTGTGTGGCCTTGGGCAAACCACTTAACCCCACTGCCTTGAAAAA
Source organism: Macrotis lagotis (assembly GCF_037893015.1). NCBI lineage: Eukaryota > Metazoa > Chordata > Mammalia > Peramelemorphia > Peramelidae > Macrotis > Macrotis lagotis. Next base: position 18,186,559 of record NC_133663.1, on the reverse strand, counting down.
TCTAAAGAAAAAAAAAGACATGAAATAGCTTTTATTGTTGAGGGAGAGATGGGGAAGGGTGACAGGCAATGGTTCAATCTTACTCTGGAATTGGTTCAGAGGGAACAACATTCATACTAAGTTGGGTATAGAAATTCATCTTACCCTCCAGGGAAGTAGGGGAGAGACATAAATGAGGGCTGACAGAAGGAAGAACAGATTGGGGAAGAAGGTGGTCAGAAGCAAAACACTTTTGAGGAAGGATAAGGTGAAAGGAGAGAAAGAGAAAGATAAACCGGGGAGGGGGCGGGGGGAGTAGAATAGAGAGGAAAAACAGTAATTGGAGCTGTGAATGTGAACAGGATGAACTCACTCATAAAATGCAGGTAGATGGCAGAGTGGATTACATGATTTAGACATAAATGGCAATACCACAAGTAAACTAGGGAACATAGAATAGTTTACCTGTTAGATCTATGAATAAGAGAAGAATTTATGATTAAACAAAAGATAAAGAGCATTATAGGATGCAAAGTGGATAATTCTGAATACATTAAACTAGTAAGTTTTTTCACAAAATCATTGAAGCTAAGATTTGGAGAGTAAAAAACTAGGGAAAAATTACAGCAAGTTTCTCTGACAAAGGTCACATTTCTCAAATTTATTAGAGAACAGTCAAATTTATAAGAATATAAGTCATTCCAGGGGCGGCTAGGTGGTGTAGTGGATAGAGCCCCGGTCCTGGAGTCAGGAGTAGGTGGGTTCAAATCCGGCCTCAGACACTTAATAATTACCTAGCTGTGTGGCCTTGGGCAAGCCACTTAACCCCACTTGCCTTGCAAAAACCTAAAAAAACCAAAACCAAAACAAAACAAAAAGAATATAAGTCATTCCTCCAACTGATAAATGTTCAAAAGATATGTATAGGTGATTCAAAACTATCTGAAAGTATATGAAAAAAAAAGTTCTAAATCACTATATTTTTAGAGAAATACAACTTACAAAAACTCTGAGATACTACCCCATACCCATCAGACTGGTTAATGTAACAGAAAGGGAAAATGACAAATGTTGAAAAGGATAAGGACAACTTAGGACATAATGCAAAACTACTATTGGGTTGGTATCCCAAAGAGAACCCAAAAAGGGGAAAAGGAGCTCCATATACAAAAATATGTATAGTAGCTCTTTTTGTAGTGGCAAAGTATCGGAAATGGAGGGGATACCCATAAATTGGGGAATGGGTAAACAATTTTGGTAAATGACCATGATGGAATACTACTCTGCTATAAGAAATGATAAACAGGATGCATTCAAAACAACCTGGAAAGATTTACATGAACAGATACAAAGGGAAATGAGTAGAATCAGAAGAATATTGTATCCAGTAACACAATATTATATGGTGATCACTCATGAATTAGTTAGCTATTTTCAGCAATACAATGATCTAAGACAATTACAAAGGACTCATGATGAAAAATGCTATGCCACCTCCATCGAAAGAACTGAATAGAGTCTGAACCCAGACAGAAGTATAATTTTTTTAATTCTCTTTTTATTTTTTGGTTTCTTTTTCTTCCACATCACTAATATGGAAATATTATATTTTGCATAACTGAACATGTATAACCTAACCTTTATCAAATTACTTGCCTTCTCAATGAGGGAGGGAAGGGAAAAAATTTGGAATTTAAAATTTTTGAAAATGTTAAAAACTGTTTTTACATGTAATTAGAAAAAAATTAAGAATCACAAGCAAAAAAAGAATTTCCAAAATATCTAAAATGCTCCCTAAGGTACCTAAGTCTCTTCATCATTATTGTAGAAAATGTTATTTTTCCAGTACTAATCCTGTTACTGCCTTCCTTTTAATCCTATTACTTCCAATTCAACCATGGTGGTTTTCAGTTTATTCTTTTATTTTAATGATAACTGGCTTAAATTTTTGTATCACATCAGAAAAGAGTTTACTACTTCCTACTAAAATTGAGATTCATTGATAATTCTTCTTGTGGATCAAGAACAAACCATGTGAATCTAGCTGGCACTGAAGTTGTACTTAGGAAGACAGGGCTTTTTGTCCAGTAATAGAATACATTGGGCAAGTTTTTTGACTGGGGCATTTATATGATATTCTTTCAGTGAAAACTATACAATTATACATAGATCTAACCTAATAAAGGGAACATGACATGGTGGATGGAGTGCTGCCTTGAAGCCAGAAAGATCTGGGTTCAAGTCCTGCCTGACACATACTGATGAAGTCTGACCCTGGACCCATTACTCCACCTCCTCCCCGGGCAACTTTTCATATACATACAGACTATGGATTGTAGAGACAAAAGTCCCTCATCCTGGAGGTTCCTAAACCAAAGATCATGTCTGAATTCTTTATCACTGTTTACACATACAGAAAGACGGCTACTGTTCAGTCGTTTCAGTCATGGATGACTCTCTGTGACCCAATTTGGGTTTCTCTTGGCAAAGATAGTGAAGCAATTTGCCCTATCCTTCTCCAGATCATTCTACATGTGAAGAAATTGAGGCAGGCATGGTGAAGTGACTTGCCTAGGGTCACACAGCTAGTGCATGGCCCAAAGGGGTCCGAGCTCAGGTCTTCCTGATCTCATGCCCAATACTCTAGAGTATTTACATTTATATATGTGTATATGTATATATAATATATATATATATATATATTCACTATTTCATAGTTAATTTATCAAATGGGTCTCAGAATTGATAAAATATCAAGAAATAGAAAAAAGGGGCACTGCCTTTCAGAGTAAGGAAAGCTGGGGTGGATTTCTCATTGACACTAAATGGATGAAGCAGAGCGAGTCAACTGGTGTCTCATAGTCTCTCTACCAATAAATTAGATGTATCAACAGCACCAATTCTCTGAGGCTCTGGGAGAATACTGGAAGTGTTTCACAAACCTTCCTCTGCTCTATAAAAGGGCACTAGCATCAACAGGATGATCTTCTACCTAAGGACCTGGAGGCAATAACCAGCAAATGGGATCAGCTCAGACTGTGAGCAGATGATACAGTCTAAACCTCTCATCCTGCACCTGAAGGAAGTGGGGAAAAGGACCAGGTTGGTGGATGACCAGGACCAGAATTCTGAACTTCAGAAAACAAGGAACTTGGCTTTGTGGACTGAGTATTTAACTTGCCCAGGAGATCCCCATACTCTCCTTCTCACAGGAAAGAGGAGTTGTTATTTTCTATGGAGATACTCATTTATAATATGATTATACACACTGTAGGAAAAGGACATATGCTTATCCTCTCATCATCAAAGTATACTCAATAAAACAAAATTTTACTCCAAAATTTTTTTATTAAAAACAAACCACAGAATTTTATCAATTTACTACTTTAAAATATATATCTGCATCTGCCAAGATACCTTATACTTTGAAAAATACGAATAAGGATTGCAGTCCACTTTTATATAGATAACCACAAATTGATATATTATTATAGGATAGCTAAAAAAAAGTCCAAATTCTGATTGAAATAATTTTGGTTTGGATAATTGCCTGGATAATATTATTCAATTATTATTTACATTAATTGGAACAGCTTAGCATAGGAATTATAAGCTCATTCCCTTACATTATTCATTTGAGGTTACTCTGGTAAAATAACTTATAAATGATACACTATTGACGATCTTGTCAGTGAATCTTATTTTTCATTAAATAAATAAAAGAAAAATGTACCAAAAGGCCATAGAAGAAAACAAGATATTTTTGTTCCTAGCAAAGTTAATATATACTTTAAAAACAAACAACATACCAGAGGTTTTTAACCGTTTTTTGTCTGTCATGAAACAATTTGGGAATCTAGTAATGACTCCTAAGAGTATGGTTTTTCAGATTTATAAAATTAAACAATATGACTACAAAGGAAACCAAACAAGGAAAGAACAAATAAGGGGATGATCAGGGCAATGAATCAGCAAAGGATGCTGCAGAATGGTTGGCAGGACAGGCAGGCAGGCAAAGAAGACTCCCCAAGACCTCTTAGAGAAGAGAGCATCAGGCAAGGGAATAAATACCATCCCCTCTAAGGGGAGAGGTACTCAGCAGCATCAAAGTCAGCAGACAGACCAAAAAGGACTAAAGATTAAGGAATAAGAACTAAGAAAAGACCATTAAATGTGACAATTATGATATATTTCTAAATTCTGGAAATAGTAGATTCAAGTGAAAGATGATGTAGGGAAGGCTATAAGGTAAATGGCTGAAGAGCAGTAAGAAGGGAAGAAGTAAAGATAGGAGAGTTAGCAGGTTTTTCCAAAGAATTTAGTTGGGAAAGGGAAGATGAGTAAGTTTGGGGATGATAAGGTCAAATGAAGGTTGTTTTGTTTTTTAATGAGAAAAGCTGGGCTTGTACAAAGGCAGTAAACAGGGAGAGGCTTCAGATTCCTGAGGGAAAGATAAAGGATGAAATCTGTTGGAAAGTATTGGAGGAGAAGAGACCGAGTGCACATGTAGAGGAGAGGTTGGCTATTTTTCCCAGCAGACCTTGAAAAATGAGAATTAGTATAGAACTAAGTGATAGGTACACCTACCTTGATAACTCTGCAAGGGAATTACTACCACTGTATATAGGCTGGATGCCTGAATGTCCTTTACACACATTCATCCACATGAGTATTATGGCGCATTGTTAAGTTACTAAAAGGCTCTCTGTCCAGACCTCTCTATAAGGTGCTACTAAATATGTATTTTTCAAAAGTGAGATGAATTTCTTTTCTTTTTTCTTTATCAATCTGGTTTGTTCAATTAATCAAAAAGAAGTTCTTCAACTGGTATTATGTGGCAGACAGTCTGGAAGGCTCTAGGGTCACAAATAGAAAAATGAAATAGTTCCTACCCTCAGGGAACTTACTTTCTTTTGGAGGAAACAAAGGATTCCCAAGCAATAAGCAAATGCAAAGTAAGCCAAGCTTCCTTAGAGGACCAATCCTGGCAGGTTAGGGCTGGGAAGCACTTTCATGGGAGTCAGTTGCTGAACAGAGAGAGGAGGAAGGAGCATACTCTAGACAGAGGAAGTCTTATGTAGCTTTAGAATGACAGAAGCTGGAATGTCCCGAATGAGGAATAACAGGGGTCAGTTTAGTGGAAATGTGGAATACAAGCAGTGGAGTAATGTGTGAGAAGTCCAGAAAAGCAGAATGGGGTCAGACCTCGAAAGGCAGTGGATAGAATGCTACACCAAGAATCTGGAGGACCCAAGTTAAAAATCTGACCTCAGACCCTTACCAACTCTGGGCAAGTCTCTTTATCCTGTTTGCCTCAGTTTCCTCAGTCATAAAATGGAGATAATAATGCTCCCAGGGTTGTTGTGGGGATCAAAGGAGATAACAGGTGAAGCCATGGTCTAGTCCCTGGCCTACAAGAAGTGCTAGATAAATGGGAGACGCTACCCCTGGCCATTATCATTGCTCACCAGCAGCACTGTGAGTCACCTGAAACACTCCAGAGCCCCCAATGCAGAGGGACCTTGGCCTAAGAACAGAATCTTCGCAGCTGCATTAGGAACCCCATGGAGGGAGAAGCCAGTGAGGCGGTGGGACCCATCTTGGGGTCTAGCAAGGGGCCAGCCCAGAGAAAGCCCCTAAGCTTCCTTCATTCCCTGTGAATGCAGAGGAGCAGAGAGGGCAGGAGAAGGGGGGGAGGGGAATAGCTGCTCCCCAGGAGGAGACAAGACCAAACAACTCAGTAGAAACAAGCTAGAGACAGGATCAGTGTCCCACAGAATTAAGGAGAGGGGGAAAGGACTCCCACAGAAGCAGCTGTGAGTGGGAGACAGGAAGCAGAGAGAAGGGAGATGGGGGTCAAGTGGCAAGGAGAGCAGGGGGCTGGTGGCACCCCATTGCACAGTGGGGCTGGGTGACGTGAAGTTCTGGGGGGCTCTGAAGCCAAGCAGAAGACTTTATATCAATATGCTTTCTGTTGAGCCGGGGAGGGGTGGTGGTGGAAGGAAGTTTCCAAAGGGGGAGGAGGGGTGTCAAAATGGTTAGGCCTGAGTTCTGGGTAGGTCATCTTGGAAACTGCTTGGAGAGTGCACTGGTATGGGGAGAGACTTGCGGCAGATAGCCCACTATTTCAAAAGTCCAGGGATGAGGTGATGAGATGGGGCAGGGGCAGAGAAGAAATGCTATAAGTATAAAATCAATAGGCCTATGCAACTGATTAGATAGGAGGGGAGGAGAGTGAGAGCTGAGGACACGTCTCAGGAAAAAAGGCAGGTAAGGAATAGGGGACCCTTTGGGGTTTTGAGAGGAAGAAGAATAAGGTCCCTAGGCAGTATAGACAGGGAATGAGATTTGAATAATTATCACTGGGGGGTGTGGGCTCAGAGTCATCAGGTTGAAGAGGGTCTTCAGGGGAGAAGGGAGTATATCATTAAAGAATGAATTCAGGCAGATTCCTATGGGTTCAGTGGCTTCACCTCAGAATGGAGTCATCTCAAAGCCTTATAGGAAGTTCAAGTGGGAGGACAAGTCTTAGAACTGAATAAATAGTATTAATCTTCAGGCGACTATTCAATGGAATGTCATTTCTCCCCTTAGCCTAGTCAGAAGACTGTTCCAGAGAAGGATGTTCTTTTTCCCCCTCATCATAAATATTTTAATTAGAAAAAGTTAAGTTAGGGAAAAGGTTGGTTTTGGAAGGAAAGATGGTTTCTTCCATAGGAATGCTTGATACAGTAAATCTGAGATCCCTAAAGGAGATCATCTGGTTTGGAATGTCTAATAGAGAATAATGGAAGGGGGGTGATTAGGTGGCGTAGTAGATAAAGCACTGGCCTTGGAGTCAGGAGTACCTGGGTTCAAATCCGGTCTCAGACACTTAATAATTACCTAGCTGTGTGGTCTTGGGCTAGCCACTTAACTCCATTTGCCTTGCTAAAACCTAAAAGAGAGAGAGAGAGAGAGAGAGAGAGAGAGAGAGAGAGAGAGAGAGAGAGAGAGAGAGAGAGAGAGAGAGAATGAATAATGGAAGACTGGATCTCAGGGGAGAAACTCAGGTTAGAAAGATTTTGGCATCCTCAGCACAGAGAGACAACTGAAGCCATAGGAGCTGAGGAGATCCCCAGAGAGATGATACAAAGACAGAAGAGAAGCCTAAGGGAGAGCTTTGTGGGGAGATGCACAGTGGTAGGGCAGGACAAAAATGGTGACCCAGGAATGGAAAGAGAAAAGGAACAGACAGACAGGTAGGAAAGGAATCAAGAGAATCTGATCCCAACACAATCTCCTAGGCTCAAGGTATTCCATGAGTCTATCTTAGTACAACATAGTCCCAGACAGCCACTGGCACACTTACCTTTCAAAAGAAAGATTGGGGTACCATGGGTAGCTAACAAAACATTTCCTCCATAAACCTGTGGTATGTTCCTCCTATGAACACCCACCTGAGTGGACAAGTGGACAAAGTGATGGAGGGTCTGGTCTAGAGGCTCCCCATAACTAGGGCAATTCGGGCCCCAACACAGGGAGGCCCAAAGGGTTTTTCTACTTTTTTCACAATACTTGTCATCAGGATGAGTATTTTTGGAGTCACAAAACTATAGAAAGAAGAAGGTATCAAGAGGAAAAATTATGACCAAAAGTGTAAAAAGCTGCAGAGAATAAAAGATAAATGAGAACTGAGAGAAGTCATTAGATTAGCTAATGAAGTGCAATTTGGATTGAATGGTGAAGTCAAACTGAAAGGTTAAGAATGGGGGGTGGGGGAGAAATGAAGATGAGGCAGAGATTCTAGACCATCTTCTCAAGAAGGTAGGAAGGAAGAGGAGAGAGCCATTGAAGACGGAAGAGTCAGATGAGTGTTTTGTAAGAGAGAGAGAGGGTAATCTGCTGAAGAAGGCAAGAAGGAAGGGGATCACTCGGATGTGGAAAGGGGTTCTCCTTGGAGGACAACTTCTAGTGAGACAGAGGTGAAGAAGGGAGAGAGTGGGTTTCCTAAAGTGCAGGTCAGACCTTGTTACTCCACGTACATAATTAACTCCAGTGGCTCCTTCTTGTATCAGGATTGAAAAGAAATATGAATGTTGGTGCTCAAAGCTCTTCATAATCCAACAACCACTGTCTTCGACCTTTCCAGTCTTCTGATACTTCATGCTCCAATGCATATACTCTGGGATCCTGGGATCCCAACTCCAAGGCATTTCCTTTGGAAAGCTGTCAGTGCAGAAATGTTCTACCTCATCTCCGTGTCTTGGCTTTTCTGGCTTCCTTCAAGTCCTAGTTAAAAATCCCACCTTCTACCAAAAGTCTTTTCTGAAATTCTCATTTTTCTGATTTATCCTAGTGATAGTTTGCTTTCACAGTGATTTGCAGAACAGTGACCACTTTATGCCTTTCTTTGCTTTCCCAGCACCTCACACAGCATCTGGCACATTGCCGGTACCTAATAAATGTTTACCAGCTGACCAAGTGCAATAATAATGTCATCTGACTTGCTTACTTCATAATGTAGCTGGAGCTTGCATTCACTTTTGGGGTTTTTTTCTACTAACTGTTAAATTCCATAAGCCTGGGGTCCATTAAGACACCCAGACCATTTTCACATGCACTAATGTTTTGCCACATCATCCCCCCACTCACACTCTCTATGAGTTTTTAGAAACTAATTACAGAACCTTATATTTATTTTTTAAATTATACCTTATTAGAATCAGGCTTTATCATTTCATTTTTTAAAGAATATGCTTATTATTCTTTCTAAGTTTTTGGCAAAGTCAAAATTAATAATCTTACTTTAGTCCTTTATTCAAATGACTAATAAATTAAGTCAGGACAAAGCCTTGGACAGTCCCACCATTTAAGTCCACCATTTAAGCTAAGTAGACAAAGTCAGAATAACAACAAGTCTTTAAGTACAGTCACTGATGCTGTACTTCGGTATTCATATCTTACCCACCTTTCTCTATCTTTCTGTACCACAGGACAGCCCTAGCAATTATTAAATGCTCTTTCATATCGCAGTGAAGTCGGATCTCTAAGGGGAGTCATCTTTTACAAAAGAAAACAAGATTAGTCCAGCAATGATGAAGGAACAGCTGCTCTAACTCATAAGTGATTCTACTTCAAGGTGTTCTGGAATCATTTCTTTTTTGGGAATACTTTCTAGAATTTTTCCATGATTTAAAATCAAGATGACTGCACTGAGGTTTGTCTCTATCCTTTACTACATTAAATAGACAGAGACTATGAACTTCCTATGCAAACACACGAGTCTTCTTTGGTAGCTCCTCTTTTCTTTTACCATTTAAACTATTTTCATTTGTATCTTCAGAATTTCATTTTTAGAACCCCCCCCCCCACCTCCACCCCCGGCTTTTTAAAGTTAATTGTCCTGATTGAACTTTTAAGTTTCATATACCTATCTTTTCCTTCCCAGACTGCTGACCAAGACAGCTATCAGAACCAGAAGCAGACCACCCAGCTCCCAAAGACCCACTTCAGCAAAAATCTAAAGTTCCCATCAGACTACAAAAGGATAAAGTAATCTGGGGAGAACCTACCCTGATTATTCCTCCAGAATGTTCTACAAGTCAGTCAAAAAGCTGAAGGCAATGGAGTGCGTCAAGGGCCTCCTCCTAGCTGACCAAAGGCTCCAGGGTCATACAGCCGGCAATCTCCAAGGCTCTGGGTCAGAAAGCAGCCAGAGCAAAAGGCTCCCTGGAAAGGTCCCCAAATGAGTAGGACAGGCCTGGCAGAAGGCAGGGAGTCCCAGTGCTCAGACTGAGTACACACCCCTATGATTCAGATGGGCAAATGGAAAGACCTGGAAGGTCTGATATTCCAAAACTCAAAAATCCAAAGAAATTTAAGTCTGGGATGTGGGAATTAGAGCAGGAACCAAGGGAATCCAGGATAAGGGGAAACAGAAACTACCTCTTCCCCCCAAAATACAGGAGTGGGCAGAGTTTGACTGGAACAAAGCACTACTAAGGGTCTAATATGGGAGAGATAAGTAAATCAAAGTAGAAATAAAGAAATTTGAAAACTTATGGCAAATTGAGGGAGCTCCCCAAAGAAGAAAAACTCTGTAAATTGCAAACAGACACAAAGAAAAATATGAAATTTTTATAGTATACCTGGAAGAAATAAAGATTTTAAAAAATGAAATAAACTTTGAAAGAAAGCATTAGAATAAAGACTTTTAAGATAAAATAATAAAGCTTACACAAATAAAAACTCACAAAGAAATCAATGACTTCATGAGCAAAAATATATATTATACTAAATCAGAAAAAAATTATAAAATTTAAAACATCTAATATCAAAAGCAATTGACCTAGAAAACAGATCAAGGAGTGATCACCTAAAAATCATTGGATTCTCTGAAAAAGAGAAGAAGAAAAAGAGAAGAAAAAGAAATCAAATTTTTAAACCCAGACATTATTTTTTGAGAAATTATAAATGAAAATTAGACAAATCTATGAGAAGTAGAAGGCAAAATGATAAGAGAAAAAAATTTGCCAATCACTTCTTGAAGGAAAAGACAAAGAAGAGTCCCAGGGACATCATAATTCAAATCCAACACATCAAAAAAATATATATTACAAGTAAGCAGAAAGGAGTAGATAAAATATCAAGTAACCATAGTCAGGATCACACAAGACAAGGCAATTTCTACTAAAAGGCAAAAGAGATTTTGGAATATAACTATCCAAAAGGCAAAAGATATAGATTTACAATCAAAACTAAACTTACTCAGTCAAAGTTAAATATAACCCTACAGGGAGAAAAAAATAGTCCTTCAATGTAATAGAGAATTTCAAGCATTTCTGATAAAAAAAAAAAATCACACAAGAATAAGAATTCTGAAATAAAAAAAGAATCCACAGAATTAGAAAGATGAATTTAAATTTATTTGAACAATTAGAATATGCTAATTGATGACCCTGAGCTAATATCTAAAAGGAGGGACAGAACAACGTTCCTTCAGAGTCTAATTATCTCCAAAGGGTATATAGGGGTCTGTGTGTGTGTGTGTATACACACACATACACATACTATGGGTGTAAAATAGGGAAAGACTGGTTCTATTCTGAGACTTTTAGGAGAGGAACAAGAATGGAGCATAAAAGGCAGGAAAATCTAGTACAAACGAGATGAAAAAGCAAGTTGGAACTTGTTACTTATAAATGGAATATATGAGAAAAAGCATAAAATATGGTCAAAAATGGGAATGAATTGTTCAAATGAACCTCTGAACACTACCTGAAATGGCCAGATAGATTTAAAATGCAATCTGGTAGAGGCAGTTTGGTGGTGCAGTGGATAAACACTGACCCTCAAGTCGGGAGGACCTGAGTTAAAATTCTAACTTAGATAGTTATTAATTACCAAGCTGTGTGACCTTACGCAAGTCACCTAACCCCATCACTGCCTTGCAAAAAAGAAAAAAGAAAAAGAAAATTCAAAGGGGTATGAATACATAACTACACACACACACACACACACACACACACACCCACACCCACACACACACACACACACAATTTGGTGCAGAAATACAAAGATCTTAATGTGAAAACAAGAAGATCTAGAAAGACAGGGTAGGAGGGCAGTGAAGAGAAAGAGCAATATTGATTGAGCAAACAAGCACAAGGAACTTCCTGATCCTGAAAGAGGAAGTAAAAGAAGAGAGGAGGAAAAAACACAAAGATTAGAATCTACAGAGATGACAATAAATTGGAAAATGGTCTTAAAATGGTAAATAAATGTAATAGACTAAAATGACTAAAGAGAATTCTGTGTTGGAGGAACATCTAGATGCTGAGTGAAGTGAACAGAGCCAGATAACAATGTATAAAAGAACAATAGCAAAACTGCCATGTATAAGAGCCTGGGCCAGGTTTGGTGAAGTGAGGGTGGCAGAGTTTATGGGAAAAGCTAATGAGTTCCATTTTGGACATTCTGAACTTAAGATGTCTATGGAGATACAACTGGAAATGTCTAAAAGGCAGAGGAAGAATGAAGGACAGCAGAATTATTGACAGAGATTGAATCCATGGGATATGATGAGATCATTAAATGAAGAGGCTATAGAGTGAAGAGGATAGAGTCCAGTATAAAACTAAGTGGTACAGCCTTGACAATTCAGCAAAGAAGCTGAAAAAGAAGTAATTCAGGATGTAAAAGAAGAACTAAACAACAGCAGGGTCATAAGAATCGAGAGAGGGAAGAGAGTACTAAAGATGAGAGGGTGATGGACAATGTCAATCAATCCAGGGAGTTCAAGAAAGGCAAAAACTGGGGAAAGGCAATGAGATTTGGCCACAAGGAGTCTGGTTAGATACATTCCCCTCTCTTTGCTCCATCAATCTGGCCCTTCTCAACATTCTGCTTTCTCTCTACTATCATAATATTCTGTATGAGACAAAGTGCAAACATTGTGATCACATCAGGTTTGAAAAGGTCACTTTGCTTACTCAGAGTCACAAAGGTGGAAAATAGAAAAGCCAGTCAGTACTAGAAGACAGGTCTTTGGAGTCCAAGGCAAATGAATAGACTTTTCACTAAACCATATTGCTTCCCATTAACCAAATAGCTTACATGATAGTTCTCAAAGGTTTATATCAAAATTGATTTCTTCAGTCCAAAATTAAAATCTGGACTCCATTTAATCAAGATCTCAATAATCACAGGTGAAGACTAAAGATCACAGGTGAAGACTAAACTTCAGTTTCAAATGGTCAATTAAATTTTTAAATCTCATGATTACCTGACTAAACTCTCTCAATCTATAAACCTATAGATGAACAAACAAGACTCAAAATAATATATGCTCTAAGCATAGGTCCTCTCTGAATAGCTGGGGTCTTCAACTGCTTCAGCTGCAATACAAGCCATTGAGCCATGGCTAATACAAGCTAATTTGAATAATCAATATGACAACCTTGTTTTTCTAATGCAAACAGGATTGATACAGTAAGGTGTCTCACAGCCACATCACAGTCATGGCCTCTTTTAACCCCTAATTAGATTTAGGCGATTATCCCTGCTCTTCCTTACAAGTGTACAGCTTGGATAAGGGATGACAAAAGCAATCTGCCACTTACTCAGCCCTTGCAGACTGCAGGTTATCCAGAGAGATAGAGGGTAAGATCAGAAAACAATTGCTATTCATATCATCATTGACAGTGTTAAGATAGTCACAGTTTCCATACAAACTAAGTGAAAATAGCCCAAAGCATTAGGTAAATGCAAACTGCTTAAGACCATCAGGATAACACAGATGGAAATTCATGGTGATATTGGGGAATTATGTCTAAATCAAACTGGTTATCATAAAAAGAAATGATTAGTCTATGATCTTTCTGACAAAATTAAGAATTTTGCTCAATTTCACTTTATGGTTTATTTGCCAATGATATTTGATGCTGATTCTTCAAAATGCATAGGATAGGAAGAAAAGCCTCAGAGAAAAAGTATACATCAAAATATTCAGTTGACAAAAAAATCATATATTTTTATTCTTAATGAAAATATTACTAAATGCAAAACTGTAAAATGTTCTTCTTCATCACATAGCATAAACTGATTTGTACAAGAAAAAATATTTAACTCATCTTGCTGTCTCCAAAGTTTCTGGCTGAAGGCACCATGAATGGATTGTTTTGATTTATTCCTGAACAAATGCCTGAATATAAATGGACTAATGATTTCAGAGACAAAGAGAAGATGGTTAGGGAATGGTACAGGCAGTTCTGCACAACAGAATCGCTACAAACAAAACACCATCAACACAAAAATTTCTGACTTCCTGTCATGAGTTTTTGTTGTGCTAATTGAAAGCAATATAGTCAAAGTTCCTATTGAGTAAGAAGTTGAGATCATTTAGTCTAAAATGAAATCTTAGTGGGAGTTGTAAGATCATAAATGAAAAAAATGGGAACCATATTGGTTCCTTCAACCTTTTGGTGTTTCTTCAGAAAGGGATTGAAGGCAGAACCAGACTGATAAATGTCCAACAGAAACTACTCCAATATATGCAAATGCCCATCAAAAGAACACAGAGAAAGGAAGAAATGAAAAAAATCCTACCTTTGTCCCCTTGTTGGCACAAGTCACCCCAGTTCTCTCTTTCCTAAAAGCCCCAATTACTTTGCAGCTCTAGATACAGTACTTTTCATGAATGTAGAGTAATAAGAGACCTGAGACATCATCTAATCTAATACTCATTTTAAAGATGAGGAAGAGGGCAGCTAGGTGGCCCAGTGGATAGAGCACTGGCCCTGGAGTCAAGAGGACCTGAGTTCAAATTCGACCTCAGACACTTAATAATTACTTAGCTGTGTGACCTTGGGCAAGTCACTAAGTCCCACTGCCTTGCAAAAACCAACCAACCAAACAAACAAACAAAAAAGATGAGGAAACTGAAACCTAGGAAATGGAATATATATATATAGTTGTTTAAGGATGGGTATCCAATGATGCATCCCCCAAGTAGATAGACAGGATGCAACTGAGCTGACCTGAGTGTTGGCAGGAGGCCAGGGGTTTATCAAAAGGGGTCAAGAGGCCTGACAAATAAACTGTCTAAAGGGTCAGGAAGGCTGACCCAGGAAGAGAGCATTTCCATTAGAAGCTAACAGATTTGTATTAAGTGAGGATAGGAAAACTGTACAGATGGTCAGGAGAGCTGATGTGACAAGAGCCTGCCCCATTACAAGTTTATGGTATAGAGTGAGTACATGTTCCTCTGGCTGCCATGAAAATGCCAGAATGAAAAAAAAGGAAAAAACTGCAGGTATGTAAGAGGCCTGCAAATAGAAGAGCATCACTCTGCTGCCAATCTCTTCTTTTCTCACTTCTCCATTGTTAAATAGCCAACATTTCAGCTGGATCTGAAGGGGAAATTTCCTGATACCCCTTGAGAACATCTAAAGCCTTTGGCATAGGAACACTATATTAAAACTCACCAATTTCACTGAATTGCTAGGTTAACCATCTCAAGTAAATGATTTCTTGGTGATGGGTTTGGTCAATCATTATCACCCTAACATTTGATATAAAACCTATATAACTAGAATTGCTCAAATATTTTAGCAAAAAACCACAACAAACAAACAAAAACACTCTTCATCTTGAATCACTTGAAACTAGGGTTTAATCTACAAATGAAAAAATAGTAATCAAGAGCTGGAGCTCAAATATTTAAGGGAATGCTGTTCCCTTTCTAGTAGTCCTGGGAAATCACACACTTTTTCAACAAACCAATTATTTAATAATCTCCTTCAGAGGATCTTATGTTTTTAAAAATACATGATACAGTAATGAATGTTAATTTTTTAGATATTTAAAAAAATCAGATGCAGTTGAAAAAACTACATATATTAAGTCTGCTGAAGTTAGAGGTTGAGACCTGAGGCCTGGTGTCAGATATCACTTAAGGCAAGAAGAACATGGAATAACTGTTAATTTATTGTGAGACTATTTTTCTAGATGAATGAAAGCTTGCTAATGATCATTTCATAAATAGTTTTCAAGAAAATACAAGTAAGAACAACGGTATGAGGCATATATGCCCTTATCTGGATGTATCTATCCTGTTAAAAAACAAACAAAAAGAGCCATATCACTTTATGCTCATATTTTACCTGCATAATAGAAAAACATTTTTAAAAAGTTTTTTTCATGTTACTTTGGGCTTTAGGCTTCAATTAGAGAGCAAATGCTAGAAATCATCAATAAATATTCATAAACACTCAGAAATGTTTCTTATGTTGAGGTAACATGGTCTAATGGCAAGAGAACCAGATCTGGAGTCAGGAGAGTCCTAGGTTCAAATTTTACTCCCCATAATTAACAGCTTTAGTACTAGGGTAAATTACCCTCAAGGAGCCTCAGTTCCTCATCTGTAAAATGGGGAAATAACATTAGCAGTACACATATCATCTGGAGTCTCAGATGGGACAGCATCTGTGAAATGCTTTGAAAACACAAAAAAGAAAGGTCCAATAGACAATTGAAATCAGCAATTCTAACACGAACAAACAAGATATTTGAAATCAGAAGCACTCCACAAAGACAAGGTCTAAAGACAGCCAAAGTCAAAATCATGTCTTCCCGTCCCTCAATTTGAAAAGTTCTTTAGTTGTTGCCAACCCTCTACATGAGCAAAGGTGACCTCTCTTCATTTCCAGTTTCCTGTAAGAAAGATATGGGAATATCACTATATATCTATCAAGAAGGGCATTTCTGAAGTTTGGTTTATGTAGTTATAGCAATTATTAAAAATTATCCTTAGTAATACAGCAAAAGTTTCATCAGTCTGTGCTAGTATTATTATTTGTTGTAAAATTCTTAAATACTAGATGCAGGGCAGCTAGGTGGCACAGTGTATAGAGCCCTGGAGTCAGGAGGACCTGAGTTCAATTCCGGCCTCAGAAACTTAATAACTACCTATCTGTGTGACCCTGGGCACATCACTTAACCCCATTGCCTTAAAAGAAGAAATACTAGGTGCACAGCAAGAAATATCTTTTCTCAGATTATTTTGGGCAGTGAGAAGAGGCAGTTAATATTCTTTGTGCCAAGTCATGACCACCATCAAGTTCTACTGATTGCTCTTTATCATCACTAATAATTATTCCATGATGTTCATTTCTAAATCCACTATTCTCATTTAGGGTCCTATTATCTCCTAGACTATAGCAGCAGCCTTCCTACCTCCAGATCCTTGCTCTTATAATCTCACTTCCTATCTAGAGTAATATTTATAAAAGACCATTTAAGTCCATGGATCATTTCCATGAGAAAATTTCAATTTCTTAGCTGGACATTCATTCCCCATACTATCAGCTCTACTACCTCCTCAGATCCTGCAGACATCATCCAAGGAAACAACTCCTGTAGAAATTCAAAACAACTGCTTCCCTCAGAGGCACAGTTCCTTTCAGCAGCCACAGTTACTGTGCTTCCAAGTGTGGCTTCAAAATACTCCATGACTCTAAAAGGACAAATGGTCAAATGATCTGCTCAAAAAAGTTCTTAAAAAAAAAAGAAATATAAATGATGAACAGTCCTTCCAGGATTGGTCCAATTCACAAGTAAAGAGTAATGGAACTTAAATAATTACAAAGTTTTACTGCTTGGCCTGTGAACTGGCAAAAATGATGGAAGAGGTACAAAGCAGGAGGGGCTAGAGAAAGACCAGCACCACACCATGCTGCAATGGGACTGGGACTGGTCTAAACCACAATGGTGAGGAATGAAATGATATGAGAGCTTTGCCCTGGGCACACTCCCATGGAGGACAAACACAAAAAGAAAGGTTCAATGGACACTGAAATATTTATGGTTTAACTTTCTATAGCATCAAAAAACTAGAAACAGAGTAGGTGAAATGGCTAAATAAACTGCAACAGAATTAATGCCTGCTCTGCTTATGGTGACAAAGAATCAAGGTGATGTCCATCAATTAAGGAATGGCTGAACAAACTGGGTATATGTATGTGATGGAACACTATTGTTCTATTAGAAACCAGGAGGGTTGAGATTTCAGAGAAACCTGGAAGGATTTGCATGTACTGATGCTGAGTGAGATGAACAGAACCAGAAGAACATTGTACACCCTAACAGCAACATGGGAGTGATGATCAACCTTGATGGACTTTCTCACTCCAACAATGCAATAATTAGAGATAATTTTAGGGGATCTGTGATGGAGAATACCATCTGTATCCAGGAACTGTGGAGTTTAAACAAAGACCAAAGATTATTACCTTCAATTTTTTTAAAGTTGTCTTATGTACCACATAATTTTGCTATCTCTAATATTTTATTTCTTCCTCAAGGATATGTTTTTTTCTCTCAACACATTCAATTTTGATCAATCCACAGTATGGAAGCAATGTAAATATTATCAGATTACCTTCTGTGGAGGGGATGGGGGAAGGAAAAGAGGGTGGGGGGCAAAGCATAAAATTCAAAACTTTACCAAAAAATGACAGATAGAAACTACTATTGTATATAATTGGAAAGCAAATAAAATATTCATATAATTTAAAAAATTAATGTTCCTAAAGAAATGATTTATATGAATATCAAGAAACAAGGTAAGATGTGAACTTATAGAGGGAGAAACAAGCAGAACTAGGGGAAAAATACAAATAATAATTACAACAATGTAAGTGGAGACAACAGTAAAAATTAAAACTGAACACTGGGTAATAATAGCTAATCCTGATAAAGAGAAAAAAGAGAGATTCTCTTTTTATTTTGGGGGAAGGGGATAAATATGGGACACTATATAGTTAAACTCAATTAAATTTGTTGATTAAATCAAATTTGCTTAACTGCTAGTTTTTTTTTTATTGTCATGAGAAAGCCCTCTGGATGGGAAAAGTAAGGAATACACTGAGAAATGAAGATAATGTCAAAACAAAAAATCAGTATACAATTTTTAAAAATAAGAAAATCATATTGGTTCTAAAAAAATTCATCTTGTATGAACTGGGTTGGGTCATGAAATCAATTCAGCAATCCTTTCAATTCATCCCTTAATGGATCCCTATTAAACTCCTCATAGAGGATGTTACAGTTAGCAATCTTTTTCAATACCACTGTATCCTCATCTGAAATGATGTCATCTAGTGGTGAACTCCATCAATAATTTCTTTATCATTATAGATATTTCTTCCCATCTCTGGCATATGTGATATTTTCTGTATATGATTTAGCGTAATATTCTCCCTTAGCCCCATGCATACATGGTACCCCACACACAGGAGGCTCTCAAACATCTTCTCAGGTAAATCAAATGAATAACTCTGTATCCACTTGATATTCTCTCTTTCTTGACTTCCAACAGCCCTGCTCTCTATTGACTTTCTATCTGTTTGACTATTTTTTTCTGCTCCCTTCATCAATATATCTTCTTCCATTTCCTCCTCCTCCTCCTCCTCCCCAAAACTGTTTTCATGCAGTCCTTTCCCCAAAACTTCAGACCCATACCTTATAACTGTCTCCTAGACAGCTCCATCTGGTTATTGTTCCAGAACCGGAAATGTAACATGTACAGAACTGAAGTCATCATCTTATCGTCCCCCAACTGACAAGCTGCCACTATTGGATTAGCTCTTTATTTATAGTTATCCAATAGACTCCTTGACTCCATTTCAACATTTAATATTGAATCATCTTTTCATTTTCTCTTCTTCTTCCTCTCACTTCTTAACTTCAGCTAGCCTCTTCTGTTTGTCCATAATCCCTTCCTTAATAATCTCAATTATTACCTCTGTGCAAATAACTCTCAAATTTCTCTCAATTTAATCTAAGGTGCATTTTCTACTCAATTGCATCCACACTCCCAAATTCTTGCCAGAATTCTAGGTATACATTTCCAAAAGTCCGTTGTGCCTCTTATTAAACATCCTGCCAGCATCTCAGCACGTGCAAGACAAAGCCGACCAGGAGCTGACCTCCAGGGCCCTTCCACATATCCTCAGAATCATCTTGGACACATCTCCTTCCAAATATGCCCAAGCATTCAAGAGTCCTCTACAATCTGGCTTCAACATAACTTTTTTCAGTTTTGTCTCATGGTGCTATGGCCCAATTAAGCTCTGAGGAGACTTCCGTCCAGGGTCCAGTGTTACTGACAAATGAGGTCATCAGTCCTTGGCTGGCTCTCTCTCCCCCTCAGTGCTCAAGGGTTAGCTCTGAGGGCCAATAATCTTTAATCCCTTGGATCAGGCTTCCCCCAAGACTATCCACTGTAAATCATCTCTCACTTTAAGTAGTTTTCAGGAAAGAATTTTTACTGAGTGGTTACTACCTCTCAAAAGTCTGTGACACATTCTTCCACCATGAGGATATCCTGAGTAAAAAGGGAAAGCAGACTCAAGTTTGTTGGGCCCCTGTGGTCAAGGGGCACCTGAAAATCCTCTTCCCCCATTCTTTGCCTTCTCCAGAAGTTCCCCTGAGACAAAGAACAGTCTGTTGAGCTCCTGGTAGAGCAGGAATCCAAACTGCATTGGACCCCTGAGAATGCAGGGGCTGCTGTGTATGTATATATACATACATACATCTCCAAAAAGCTGTAGCACACCCAGTAACTATCCTAGCACACAGGCTAAACCAGGCTGAGACTCAGCCAATGGTCCTCAAACCTGTCCATGAGTGAGGCAGTGTCTACCCCAAGCATGGGAAGACTCCCCCAAAAGAATGGACAAACAAGAACAATTGGTTCCCACTGCTATCAATAAGTGTTGTGGAACACTTAGAGCTTGGTCAGGACTAGAAGATGCCCAGGTCACCTCCTGAATCCTGGGCATTGCCAGTGTTTTGTCCTGCCTCTGAATTTCAATGACTGTTGGAGATAGAGTGAGGCTGATGACTTTGTACAACTCTGCCTCACTTCAATTCAATTCAAGCAAGAGCAAAGACGGGTGCACTTTAAAACAAAGGGAGAACAATATGGTGGCAGACTGAGGGGAAGGTGGGAACCTTTGTGGTGCTCAAGGGTCCCATCTAAGCTCCCCTGTATGCTTGGTCCAGGGAGCAGTTGAGCAGATTCAGGGTGACTGGGCCTTAACCAAGGCCTCTCCATCCTCTCCCCTCCCTCTCTCTTCCAGGGTGTTCTGAGAGAACTACACACACACACACACACACACACACACACACACACTCACTGCAATTTCTTCCTCAACTTGCCTAGAGATGAAGCATTGGATGTAAAGAACAAAAAGGAGGCCAACCTGGCCGGAAGGGCAGAACATGTAAACAAACCTGGACTTTAAAGTGCTTTAAAACCCAACCAAAGAATTTGTTTTTTATTCTAAAGCCAATGGTAGGTGCTGGAGTTCAGTCATCCCTGTGGAATAATATGGTCAGACCACATTGGGAAGAAAGTCAATTTAGCTGATGCATGAAGGAGAGACCAGGGAGGGGAGAGTTGAGGAAATGAGACCAATGAGGAGGCAGGTAACAGGTGATGTGGGAGACGAGTAAAAGGGGACAGGAAAAGTTGCTCTGCCATGGGATCCCTTCCCTCTAAAAAGGAGATGTTGGGGATTCTCTCCAGGCACAAGTGGGGCCCCAAGATGGAGGAATTTCCCAGGCAAATTCAGGTGCTGGTGGAGGACAGAACAGGCAAAGGTTCTAGGACCAAAGGCTTATGAAACATTCAACAACAATAAACAAACACAAACAGGCAGTAGTTTTCAATTACCTTTCCATTGGTACAGAGTTGAACCCTGGATGATAAAATTCAAAACCATTAACAAGGAAAGATGGTAACAGCCAAGGACATTTTTGCCTCAGGGTACAAAACAATCTCTTTCCAACTGTCTTTTATTTCAATCAGATAATATTTTTTGTACTGCTTTACTGTTTTGTTTTTTAGTTTCTTTGTTCTTTCACTCACCCTTTATAAATGTTTGAAGGATCCCTAGCCTTCTCTCAAGTATTATAGAAACCACATTAAAGAAATAGGCCTCTTTAAAGCTCAAAAAATAACACTGTAAATTAAGTCTTGATATGTAAAACTATTCATTTTCATCATTTGTTTTCTGAGGTCCTTAGACGTTAGGGTATGCCAACAATTTTTCTACTCAAGAGAACAAAATCAGGGTGGCTAGGTGGCACAGTGGATAAAGCGCTGGCCCTGGAGTCAGGAGTACCTGGGTTCAAATCTGGTCTCAGACACTTAATAATTGCCTAGCTGTGTGGCCTTGGGCAAGCCACTTAACCCCATTTGCCTTGCAAAACATCCAAAAAAGAAAAAAAGAGAACAAAATCACTATTGCTGTTTATAGCCTATTATAGCTTAAAAATTAAGAAAAAAGGATGCACCACCAAAAAAAAGGCAGTGTCCATTAGGACAACATGAAACACTGAAAAGCTCTGACTGAAACTAAGGCTAGTCGAGTGACCATCAATCCCCAACATTTATTAAGGTCTTTTCCATGTGCCAAGCATACAAATATAAGAAAGGTAAGGGACTCATGGAGCAAGGGGCAAGTGATCGTCTTCCCAATTCTAAGGAAGGGGGAAAGAGGAATGAGTACCTGCAGAAGAATGGGCAGAATAAAGCTAAAGAGGAATAGAAATGATTACTAGGTGAGAGAGTTTGGCCTGCCAGAGCATCTGGAAAAGATGGCACAGCTCTGAGGAAGGTAAGAATGGAGGCACCTAGAGGGTAGGATCATTTCATTCTTTGACCTTGTAGCCCCAGAACAGTGGCTGGTAAAGAGCAAGTGCTTTGTAAAAACTTGTTGAATGTAATGGGGAGGGGGGTGTTAAAATATCAAATGTCTAAATAATGTCTGTCCTCTACTCTCAAAGAAGACCAAGACATCAGGGAGGTGATGCCATGACAAGCAGGTGAACAGGATGTGAGTGACTGAGGGCCTGGGCAAGTCACTGGCCTCACTTTCTCCTCTGGAATCATGGAATGAATCAGGAGGAGAGAGGCAGTCAGGGTTAAGTGACTTGCCCAAGGTCATACAACTTGTAAGAGTTTGAGGTCAAATTTGAATTCGGGTCTTCCTGACTTTGGGGACAGCATTCTACCCACTGTGACATCTAGTTGCCTTGTTTAAATAAATACTTGTGGATTAACTGATGAAGAGGACTTCAATAAGGTGGAGAGAGAAAGGAGAGGATACTAGGCAGGGGGAAACCAATGGAAAAATTTCAGAGATGGGAAAGGGAGTGCTCTAGTGAGGGGCAACCACACAGGGGGCTGTGCATTATCCTAAAGGCAACAGAGAACAAGGCAATTGACCAAGAAAGGGAGTCATTTGGTCAGACTGCATTATCCTAAAGGCAACAGAGAACAAGGCAATTGACCAAGAAAGGGAGTCATTTGGTCAGACTACACCCCAGGAAAACAGTCTGGACAAATGTTTTTTGGATGAACTGGAGTGGATAGAGACTTGGAGTATGGAGATAAATGAAGAGGTAGATGAGGGACTGAACTAAGATGGCAACTATATGAGAAGGTCTTATGCAGATGGAAATGGCGAAATTTGGCAAATGATTGGATATGTGGAGAAAGAGTGAGAAGCAGAGGAGAATTTCCTGGCCTCATTCCTGGGAGACTAAAAAGTGTTTTTTTTTTTAAGGTTTTTTCAAGGCAATGGGGTCAAGTGGCTTGCCCAAGGCCACACAGCTAGGTAATTATTAAGTGTCTGAGGCCGCATTTGAACCCAGGTCCTCCTGACTCCAGGGCCAGTGTTCTATCCACTGCCAAGGATGGAACTTTTGAGAGAAAAAAGTATGTAAGAAGGGATACCTTGGGATCAGTCTGGGGCATCCTGAGTTTGAGATATCTCTGGGATATCCAGTTTAAAATGTTTTTAAGGAAATGATGATATGGAAACAAGACTTCAGTGAGACTGAGTGAGACTGCGAGATCTGTGAGTGATCTGTGAGATATGAGAATTGAATCCATGGGAGCTGATGAGAGGTCATCAAGAAAGGCGATGTATCCAGGGCAGTATCTTGTTGAATACTACAGGGCATGTGACCTGGATGAGGAACCAAGAAGCAGGATTTAAGGTAAATTCAACAGAATTTTTGAATGAGGTACATTCAAAAAGTTATCTCATATTATAACCTCCTAATTATGTTACATAAGGAGACAATGAAATTTTCTGCTACAGATAACTTAAGGAAACAATATCTCATATTTCAGGAATGATCCTCTTATAATTATGTTCTTCAAATAAAATACTATTTTCTGACTGCCCGAGGCATCTTTTAGCAAAAATTTAGCTAATAATCCAATCTCCAAAAAGTATTAGATCATTAGAAACTTTAAAGCAAAGAAATCTAAGCTCTTTATGGCAAAAATTATTTCAATTTTATCTTTATATTTCTAGCACCTAGCACAATGCCAGATACTATCGTTTACACTTTAGTCCCTTGCTCCTTTATCCTATCACTTCGCATAACTTGCCAAGACCAAACTCTGGATTACTCCCAGTAACTTCTGTCTTGGCTCCTTCTCCCATGGTGCTGAAAACAGTTGGGGAAAAAAATCATGAGATATTATTAACAGGGTCCACTACAAAATTATGGCAAGAGAATCTCAACTAGGCCTGTACTGCAACAAGACATATAGGATGCAATTCCCTAACATTCACTAAGTCATGGACTTACCCCAGCTTTTCCAACCTTTTATTTCTCCTTAATCCTCCCACGGCATCCTCTCCACACACCCTCTTGCAGAGAGCTCCCTCGTTCCCCTGCCAACTCCCCATCATCCCACATCTTCCCCAACTCCCTCCTCTTTCAGGGACGGTCCTCATCGTGCTCACCTTTCTTCCCATTCTATCTCATCTTCTCAAGCAGCCTGATCCCTTTGTAGTCTCTACTTTCTTATGATTTTCCAATCTCTGCTATCTACCAGCAGCTTCCCTGCTGCCTACAAACAACCAAGTCTCTCCCCCACCCTTAGAAAGCCCTCCCTTCATCTGACCACCCCTGCTACCTGCACTTGAAGCTTCTGTTTTCTTTTCATTCATTCTCTTTTAATTCCTCTACCATCAGGCTCCCAGTGGCATTATCAATCCAGAGTTACCAGTGATTTCTTAATTGTTCATTTCAACCATTTTTTTTTCCAGATCTCATCCTTCTGGCTCTGTCTGGAGAACATGATACTATCAATTACTCTCTTTCCCTGAATAGTTTAAGTTCTAATGACAATGCTCTCTCCTCCTACCTAGCTGACAGATCCTTGTCAGTCTTCTTTGCTGAACCTTCAACTAAGTCATGCCCACTAATGAACAGTAGGTATCCCCCAAGGCCTGTCTCTTCTTCCTCTATACTATTTCCCTTGGTGAAGTTAATATAGCTCCCATGGATTTAGCTATAATCTCTGTGCAAATAATTCCCAGAGCTATCTCTTCAGCCCTATCCTCTTCCAACTTCACAACACCAACCATCCAGTATCTCAAACTGGATGGACAAGCATCTTGAACTCAACATGACCAAAGCAGAATCCATCATTATCTTTCCATTTGAACTGTCTTTCCTATTTCTCAAGGGTATCAGTCTCCTCCTAGCTACCCAGGCTCGTCACTTCTGCATCATCCTTGACTTCTCACACTCATGTACCCAAAGCTTCCTTTGCTACCTCCACAATATCTCTACTCTATACAGTAATGATGGGGGTGCAGCCCAACATCACTTCATGTTGGGACTACTACAATAGTTTGCTGGTTACTCTTCCCACCTTAGCCCATCATCCACCCAGTTGCCAAAGTAATTTTCCTAAAACACAGGTTCACTTCCCAATCAACTCTGTTGGCTCCCTAATACCTCCAAACTTAACTAAAAATCATTATTTGTCTTGTAAAGCTCCTCCCATCTGACTTCTTCCTCCCTTCCCAGTCCCAGTCCCCAGAACACATCTAGAATCCAGGGACACTGATTGGAATATGCCATCTCCTGCCTCCCTGTCTTTCCATGGGCTACTCCCATGCCTGGAATTCTCACCAACTGTGTCTCTGAATTCTGAATTTTGCCCTACTTTCATTTCTGATCAATCACACAGTGCTAGCAGCTTGTGCCTTTGAACTGGATGCACATAAAAAATAATAAAGAATTACCATAAAACTGCACATCTATACAAGATGACAAACTGTAGTTTAGAAATCTAGTGAATTAAAATTATATTAGGCACATTAAATTAAAATAATTTAAAATACAAATAGATTTTGAAAATTCCTAATTGATATTTGGCCTATTTAGATTTCAAATTTGATTTCATCTAAATATGATTTGCTGATGATAGAAACTTCTGCTCCATTTGGTTCACAGATGCAAAGATTTTAGTTTTTAACATTATGCTAGATGTTTATAATATGCTATATTATCAGAAGGGAGATGCAAAGGTCAGAAAATCTAATGTAAATGATTAGATTATCATTACTCTCAAGTTCCTGGATTTTCCCATCAGCATCATTTAGTAACAATTTGACACCATGTAGAATCAACCAAAATAATCCTTTAAAAAGATTTACTGATAACAACATATGTTATTTGAAAAGACATATATTATTTAGCACCAATTAATCCAAATAACAAATATTAAACACTTATTTTTGCTCATATTAATAAACTGCTCCTGAAATTATATTGGGATAGGGCAGCTAGGTGGTGCAGTGAATAGAGCACTGGGCCTGAAGTTAGGAGGACCCAAGTTTAAATCCAGCTATAGGCACTTAACTAGCTATGTGACCTTGGGCAAGTCACTTAACCCTAGTGCCTTGCAAAAACAAACAAAAACAATAAATGGGAACTATTACTTAAAAAAGAAAGAAAGAAAAGAAAAAAAAAGAAATTGTATTGGCATATAGTAAAGAATGAAAAAGACTCCGTTCTTAATTTTTCTTGATTTCTCTACAACATGTAAAATTAATGAACTCATTCTGATAACTTTCTCTCATCTTGGCTTTAGAGATACCAACATTATCCTCATCCTTCTTCCATTTGCCTGAATACATTTTTTAGTTCTCCTTTGCTGTCATCATTAAAATTTTCCATAAAAATAAATGCTGCTAATTTTTCTTTCTAAATAAAACTTTACCTTTTTCAAATAACCGTTCAATTTTTAGGAAACTCAAAAAAAAGGCATAATAAATGTTTAACACCTTCAACATCTTTTATCTTCTGATTTTTTGAATCAGAAGGCAGGCTACTAATATTCCTTTTAAAAATTTTGTTAAAAATAAAAATAGGGGCGGCTAGGTGGTGCAATGGATAGAGCACTGGCCTTGGAGTCAGGAGTACCTGAGTTCAAATCTGACCTCAGACACTTAATAATTACCTAGCTGTGTGGCCTTGGGCAAGCCACTTAACCCCACTGCCTTACAAAATCTAAAAAAGTAAATAAATAAATAAAAATAAAAAAATAAAAATACAATAAAGCTATCTGTTCAAAGATGTTCATTGCATCATTATTTGTGTCAAACTAGAAACAATCTCAGTATTAAACTACGGGGGAATGGGGGGTCGTGTTAAATAAATTATGGTCCTTTTAAATATCATTTAGACAAGTATCTTGAAAGTGTTTTTGTGAAAACATGCAAAGAAAAAATAAGGGAGAATTAGAATAGAATATACACTAACTGTAAACATTATCAAAGGAAAAATAAATCGGATGAATGGACAAAGAATTCTGATGTTGACCTGGTACAATCCTATATGGGCTAAACATTAATTTAAATATAAATATTACTAATATCAACACTGAATATTTAATAATTTAACAAATTAAAATTGAAAAATAAAAGATTAATGTGATAGCAGGTAAAGTGGAGGGGCAACTGGAACTATGACAGACTATCAAGAAATGAAGCAAATATGGAAAAGTTGGATATACTAATTTACAAAGCAGAGATTTTTCTGTGTGTACTGATTAAGAAGGAGTCACTAGATATCTAATACACACCAAATACTATGCTAGATCATGTGACATAAAGATGGATAGAATAGGGGGAAAAAATGTGTAGAGTGGGCACCTTGTCCCAAAGTAGCTCTAGTAATAGAGTTACAAAGTATACAATCATCATTTTCCATTTCTCTAATAATTTTATTTGACCCTGTATTAGTGAAAATCAATTTCTGAACCACAAAATATACCAGGATCCGTCTTTTTTGTTTTATTTATCTCAATTTTCAGTTCTTCCTGCTTTCTCTCATTATATGCAAGATTTACCTCTATGATCTTGTTAGCATTTTTTCTCTCACAAGGAAACAGTGGTTAATGTGAGTTCTGGCAGGCAGTTAATATTTTTATCTGTGTTGATTTACCTATACTTCACTATACAAATTTAACAAATCCCATATGTTTAAGCACATCAACCTTAGGCCTAATGGTAGCAACTGCTTTTTTTCCTACTGGTATATTTAAAGACATGGTATTGATATAAAGATAGGAAAGATAAATATTGAAGAGAGTTTTCAGAATATGACTTGAAATTATTTAGACATAGAGCATTAAAGAAATATAATCATTTCAAGTTTTGGTCTCTAAACTGCAGTTAGCTGAATGGAACAGATAAATTTACTCAAATAAAATGCATACAAACCTTCCACCAGTTCTTGGATACAACGTCAACAAATAGACCAAAGAACACATTTTCCTTGAATCCTTCTCGAGGTCCCAAGGGGTGGACATGAAGAACCTACAGAAATCAGAGAAACCCCAAAATCCTGACAGCTTTGGGCACATTGCTCAGGGAACTTCCCCTTCTTCTTTCAAACTAAACTTTCCAAGTCTGACATGAAATCTTACATCATAGCCCATAACTTTACAACTAACTAAAGGAATAAAGCTGCTTCAAAATATTAAGTTTTAAATTTGGGGAATTTGTCCACAATGCCCCAAAGTCCAATGAGTGAACTTTCCTGACTTTTTTTGGTGTAAGGATAATATTGTTAAAAAAAAAAAAAAAAAGAAATTCTCCAATTTCAAAGCCAGTCATGTCTAGTCCTGTATAAGCTATACACAGGACAAACATTCAGATTCTTTTCTTCTTCGATGTATAGAGCTACTGAAGCCTTGAACAAGAGATATAGTTGGTGTGAACCAACAACCCAAGGTTTATTTTCCTCCTTCCTTTTCATTTTGGCAGTGTATTGGAGAAAAACTATTCTTTCAATCTTAGAATTTCTAATTTCTCTAGAATACAATAGTTTTCTAATACAGAAATATTAAAGTTGTCCAACAAAACTTCTCAGTGAATCACAGGTGCTTAATATCTGCTACATCAAATGTTCCTTAAGATTCCACAAACCATTTATCATAATATTACCTGTGTCTGATGCATTTTATCATTAGAAACATCATGAAAGTTATAGCTTCTATAGGTGTAGTTCAACTCATTCAAATATTAAAATGAATATGAAAAAATAAGCAAGTGATTACCGCAACAGAGTTCCGAACACTGGGCAGCTTGGTCAAGCCATGGCTTTTGAAATCCATGTGCCTTTTCCCTGTTTTCAACTTCTTTGGCTTCTTCCCTCCTGTCACATCCTCCCCATTTCCAATAGCTCCCTTCTAGTTCTAGTCAAAGAGACCTTTCGGATGGTGCTCACAGGGAGGGTTCCAGGACCCTGATTGCATCTGAGCCACCATCCCACAAAGCTCTCCCTTCCTGGCTGCTCTGGGGAAGACTCAGCCTCCCCTTTCTCAATGCACAGCTCCCCTCCCCTCCCAGGCTGGTTCCCTTGGAACTGCTTTGTTTAGGTGATGCTTGCTAGGAGCCTGCTATTCACTTTATAGATTAATTATCCCACTTTGTTCCTTTTTAATAGTTGAGGAAACTGAGATGGAGAAGAAATGACTTGCCCAGGTAGCACAGCCAGGTAATGTCTGGAGCTGGACCAAGGAGGTCAGGGCGTCTTGTCTCAGGTCCAGGGCCTTTACTGCCTTGATAGGACAATAATACACAGATAAATTTATACATAAGGAAACGTAGCGAGGATGGATGCTCAAAATGTTTTCCTGAAGAGAGTACAGTGAGGAGCTGGACAACTGCTTCAAAGAAGAGTCAATCCCCCTCCTCCATGAAGCTTTCTAGGATGCCCACCTTAGGCCAACCTCCCATGAATTTACTGGCAGGTGTGAACCATCCTGGTTATGTGTGGGCTTCATTTGTCTCATAACACAATACAGACAGAGGCATTTTCTAGAGCCTCAAAGACTGCCCAGAGAGCTTTTGCATCCTCTTGTCTGTACTGAATAGTCCTGGGAGTCAGGCAGCCACTGAACTGATTTTTATTCCTGTTTTTTGATTAGGAAATTGAGGCTCCCCAGAGGAGAGGGTCTTGTCCTGTGTCAGCCTTCCCCATGATCTTTGGCTCTTCACACAGGAAATGACCAGAGGCCAACACTAAGAAGCACTTTCAATATAAAACATTAATATTCTCATTAAATTCAAAGTGAGGTGATCTTCAGCAGTGCCCAGGGTGCCTGGCACACTGTGGTATGGCGTGGCTACACCATAAAAGGAAATTCAGGTCTATCCCATCTCAAGAAGCTGCACTTGAACCAAAAAGGCCCAAGAAAGTCTCTCATTCACCCCCACTTCCATAGCACAAAACTGTTAATTAGTAAACTTTTGTCCTATTAGACCCTTTGAAATTAAAGTTCAACACACAAAACAAGTCAAAAGACAAATATTAAGATTATCTTATGAACTTCATAGAATCAAAGAGATTTCCAAAGTAGGGTGAACCATACACTTAATATTAATGTACTGCTTTCAACACTGTACTTAATAAACCACAAAAGAATTGTTAAAAACTATATTAGAAATGAGCAACATTAGAAGTTAGAAATTAGAAACATGGTATTGGCATATTGCAAATTGTAGATTCATCACCATATAATGTAGAATCTAATAAAAAAGACGAATTTGAAACTTTATGAGTTGAACTAAAAACAAACAATCGTTTAACAAAATTACTAGAAAATATTTTGCTATTAAAATAAGCTGCATTGATGGACATAGTTTTTAAAATAAGGTGGCATATTTTTTTCCCTTGTTAATATTACTATTTACTCAATTTCTTGTATTTCTTTAGAACTACCCACAACAGTAAAATATTCAATGATAGTGAGCATTTTGCTTCAACAAAGATAACACTTTCAGGAATTAGAACTCTCACAATAATACCATGCCATTGCAATGATGCAGAAACCAAGTCTAGTTTAAAAACTGAACTATTTGTGAAATGCCGTTTTTAATATTTTTATACTGAATGCATTTGGAACCATGATCAAAAGTCCTTTTCCAAAAGAAAAGGACTCTTAGCAACTTCTGCTTTCCTTCTAAGATGTTCAAACACAGAATTCATGTTGAGGTGATTACTGTATCAGTTCAGCTCAGTAACTGCAGGGTGTTTGAAAGCCAGTAAAGAGATTACAGATCCCACTAACTGGATTGCCACAGCTCCCTATCATTCAGTTTGGATTCTTCATAGGCAGATTAAGAAGGCCCAGTTAAGCAATAATCTTTTTAAAATGCAAGGTGCATTTCAAAAGAAAAAAAAATCAGTTTGCTTAAGAATCAGAGAACCAAAAAACAAACAAACCCACCTCATTGAAATTCACCTGACAATGATCTCATTTAGGGCAGAACACAAAGGTAACATTTTGAAGATGAGGAAACTGAGGTAAAAAGAGTAGGAGTCCTGCTACATCAAATCCCTACCTCCATCTATTTCTAGGCATTTTTTTTAAAAGAAAGATCATTGCCTTTTGTCTTTATAATCATTTTCCCATTGCTACACCATCTGATAATGCATATTGCTTGTTGTGTCCTAGAGAGAGAAAAGGTTTCATTAATTGTTCTCCAAGGCCTTTCCTGATATTTGAGATCAAAGGAGGGGGAATAAAGGAAGGAAGGAAGGAAGGAAGGAAGGAAGGAAGGAAGGGAGGGAGGGAGGGAGGGAGGGAGGGAGGGAGGAAGGGAGGGAGGAAGGAAGGAAGGAAGGAAGGAAGGAAGGAAGGAGGGAAGGAAGGAAGGAAGGAGGGAAAGAAGGAAGGAAGGAGGGAGGGAAGGGAGGAAAGGAAGAAGGAAAGGAGAAGGAAAGGAGAGGGGAAGTCAATGCCACCTGCTGTTGAATTCTCATCATCAGCACTGCTCTATCCTTGCTACCAGACTGGCAAAGTCTCTACCAAGATGACCTCACTCTATCCTCAGAACCTTCTGCAGAGGAAGGAGAGGGGCCAGGTGCTCTCCAAATAGTCTCTCACTACTCACACCACCTTGGGGCTCAGGGCAAGCTCAAGCTGCTCTCACATCTGAGGACTAGCATAGATGAGAGCCAAAAAGCTCATCAGTCTGTCTTGCTGCATCTTCCTCCTCTGAGGCAGAGAAAGGACCAGGGTGTGAAGAATCCCCCCTCCTGTCCCCCCATTTTTGGACAACCTCTAACATGACCTGAGTAGAAAGTGCTCCAAATAGAAGATCCTTATTATGACCAGCAAAGTAAGCATTCTATTATCTTATCAGAACTGATAACTACAGTATTGGTATTGATATTTGAAATGCTGAAGTCAAAAGAATGGCTCACAGGTTCTTCTTAGGGATATAAATAGAAAATAAGAGGAGGTGTTCACCACTGGGCTAAGTATTTTACAAATATTATGTCCTTTAATCTTCAAAACAACCCAGTGAAGAATGGTATTACTAGTCCTATTTCACAGTTGAGGAAACTATTGTGCCAACCAGCTACCTATGGCAATAAATATCATTTTCATGCGACTTTTGGTCAACTCATATTGAAGCATTCACAATAAACATTTGCAAAAAACCACAAAAACACCTTCACTATAAGCAAAGAAATGAACATAAAGTTTTCATTTGAAAACTTGACTAGAGAATTGACTAGAGAACGTTTAAACAAACTGTGGTAGGGGGCTATAATGGATCATTATTGTACCCTGAGAAACAACAGGGGCAGAGCAAAGAGGCAGCATTGGAGAACAAGTCTGAACATAAGGGCAGGATGCAGCCAGGCCATAAGAGATGCCAAGGAACTCCCATACTAGTACTGGCACCATCTGGCAGCTGTGGCCCATTCATTATACTAAAAGGGGTAGACTAGGAAGAGTTTATACAATGGAGGGGATCACTTGGGGGGGCCATACAACATGAACCTCAATCTCTGAAGAAGTTCAAGGAGAGAAGAAACATCCATCTGGTACAGAAATTCATCTTATTTTATAGGGAAGTAGTCAAGAAGGATATGATGAGGTGTGTGAGGGGAGGGCAGAATAAGAGGGAGGGTAGACTAAAAAAAGCAGTGACCAGAAGCAAAACAGAAACTTGAGGAGGGGACCTGATAAAAAGAAGAATAAGTTTAAGAAAACAGGAGGGAAGAAAATATATTCATCAACTATAACTGAATGTGAATGGGATGAACTCACCCATGAAATAGATTAGAAATCAGAATTCAACAGTAAGTTATTTACAAGAAACACACTTAAAATAGCTAGATATATATAAAGGTAAAATAAGGAGCTATAGCAGAATCTATTCTGCTTTAACTAAAAAGAGAGAATGAAGTAAATTACTTTTTGATTCAAGGTACCATAGATATAAATGATAATCATTACTGAAAATATATGTTCAAAATAGCATAGCATTGAAATAGATGATTTTAATTAGGCCCCTACTTTATTCCAATCAGTATTAATCAGATTCAGTATGACTGCACAGAAGTGATTATTTGTGTTTTATTTCTCTATTAATATATTAGTCAATTTAATTAACTAATATTAGAATAAGAATTATATACAATTTAATTACCTAATATTAGCATAAGAATTACACACATTAAATGTTATATTTAGGAATAATTATATACGATAGCTTCTTTTTGTGATAGGTTCTAAACTTCAAATTACAGACTATAAATTCACTGTCCATTAACTATTATAAAGTTCTTTTGTCTAAACACAAGAATCATAAGCAGAGGACCTCCATCTTTTTAGGTGATAAGGAAGTGACCAAGCCAATGCAATGAGATGTTTTGAAGTGATACAGAAAGTCCCCCAACTTATTTTTGTACCTCTGGATCACCCTCTCTTGCCCAACATGAAGAGGTACCCATCCTATGACCACTTAGAGATGATGACCATTGCCTTGTTCATGCTGTGACACCCCATGCTGATGCACAATTTCTGGAGGATCAGAAGTTAGGTCTATCAACCAATAAGACTCTGTAATTTACTTTGTCTCTACTGCTATAAAAAATAAGGTGCTAGGGCCAAGGGGGACATCTCAGATTGTGAGGAAGATCTGAGGTCCCATTCATTGGGGAGGAGTCTGGTCCCTTGAATAAATGGTTATTGGCTCATGTCTCTACCTCAATTTCTTTTATTGAAGAATGGATAATTTAGGATCTCACAACATTTTTGAAGAAAAAACTAAATGAGTTACAGGAAAAAATAGTAAAACAATAAAAGTGGAAGTCCTTGATTTGCTTCTTTTGGAACAAGATAAATCTAAAGATGTTAAACAAAAAGTTAAAGAGTTGAACAAAATGTTAGAAAGGTTAGATAGGGAAGATCTTTGAAGAATACTAAGGGGGAAGAGAAAGAAGAACATCTATTTCTCAATTGTATATAGCAGATTCAAAAAAATGATCATTAAAAAACCTACAAACAAATGCAGAAAAATAAATACATCTTACTACCATATTACAAAAAAACACTAAAAAGTAGATTAAAAATTAATTAGAAATTAACTTAATCCTAAAGAATCAGTGGGTCAAAGAACAAATTATAGAAACAAGCAAAAATTTCACTAAGTAAAAAGACAATGAGACAACACAAAATTTATGGAATCCAGCAAAAACATATATCTCTAAATGGTTATATCAATAAGAGAAAAATAGAATAATAAATTAATAAAATTAATAAAAAATAATGAAGCAACAAATTGAAAACTAATAAAAAACCAAACTAGAAATCCTCTAAATCAAAGGAGATTCAAAAAAAAAAATCACTGTATAAATAAAAGTAGATTTTTTTGATAAAAAAAAAGATAAACCAGTGGTTAATTTGATTTAAAAAACAAACCTAAACCAAATTACCAGTATTAAAAAGTTAAGAGACAATTCACAGCCAATGAAGAAGAAATAAAAGTAATTGTTAGGAGCTATTTTGCATGATTAAATACCAATAAAACTGAATGTAAATAAAATAGATGAATACTTACAAAAGTAGTCTAGATCTAAAACAGGAAATAGGAAATTTAAATAATCCTATCTCAGAAAAAGATTCAATAAGTTATAAATGAGCTTCCTCAGGGCAAAACTACAGGATCAGGTAGATTTACAAGTGAATTCAACTAAACATTTAAGGAACAAGTAATTCCAATACTACATAAAATATTTAAAATAAGTAAAGGAATCTGTCCAAATTCCTTTTATGAT
This sequence comes from Macrotis lagotis, assembly GCF_037893015.1. Classification (NCBI taxonomy): domain Eukaryota; kingdom Metazoa; phylum Chordata; class Mammalia; order Peramelemorphia; family Peramelidae; genus Macrotis; species Macrotis lagotis. Next base: position 18,151,627 of record NC_133663.1, on the reverse strand, counting down.
ACAAATGTATATTGAGATCTAAACCATACAGGAGAAAAACTATAAACAAATTTCCCTAATAAATACTGCAAAAATTTTAAATAAAAACTAGCAAGGAGATGACTACAATATATCACAAAGACTGTACATCATGACCAGTAGAGTACTCTATACCAGGAGTACAGGGCTGTTTCAATATTGGGAAAAAGTTCTGCTTATTTGAAAGGGCACTAGCTGCCAAAACAGTTTACAGTCTGGGTAGACTGGCAGAGCTAGGCTTAGAGTCGCCTTGTCTGCAAGTTTAATAGAGTTCAGTTACAAACCATCACTACTCTACTAGTTCAGGGAGGGATCATCTCTGGAAAATGGAGCAACTCAAGAAAACAAGTTTGGGAGCCACCCCCCAACCAGGAGCACCCCAAATGCTCTTCCCACTACTATTGATGTTCTGTGGTCCTACTTTGCAGCCTTGTTCTGATTTGTCTGTGGGGGGATTGACCCAATTAGAAAAAAGAGCATCTCCTGAGTTATTTTTCCAGCGCAATCACAAATGGGTTACGGGTTCTATAGTTTTTTCACAGAGGGCGCAATAATATCTAAAAGTAGAAGAATTCAGAAGGGGTCAGAAACTAAAGGAGATTCTCAAGACTGTCCTCTCAAGTAGAGTGCAGAGAATCCAACATCTCAATTTGACTAGTGTTGACACTAGTCTATCCTTTTAATTTCTAAATATGTTTCCCCTCCTGGTAGCTTAATTCTTGTCTCTTCCTACCCCCATTTTTTCTCATCCTTTCCCTCTTTCTCCTTTCCTTCGTGCTCCTTTCCCCTCTTCCACCCAACACTTAGAGGCAGCTCCTCCTCACTGGAGATCACATTTGGGAATGTGCTGTCCATCAAATAGGACAATCTGTTGCATTAGAAGAACTTTTGCAATGTAACTAAAATAATTATGAAAAAGACATTTTTATTTGATAAAATTGACTCAGAGTCTTCACTCTGGAGATGCTGTCAATGTCTCTAGGCAGTTTAAATAATGACCCTGGTCAGGATTAACCTTCCTGCAAAACCTACTCACTCACTTTTTGTATCTGCTAGAAGGCCAACAATTTGTCTTATTAAAAGGATGAAATTCACTGACAATTTAGACCATTAGAGAAGTCCCATAGGAATCCATCACACTTTCTTTGTAGTTTCCATTTAAAATTTACATATTAGCAAGGAGTAAATTGCATTCCTGCGATTAATGTGCTATTTCAATATATGAGCTAATGCTAAATGTACAATCTAATGCTTAGATTCTTTACAGATAAAATTATTTTTAATTGTTAACAGGTCTCATAATGACACTGGTAACATTGGTAACATTTTGAAAGGAGTTTATTTTTAAAAGTTAAATCAATGAGTATCTGTTAAGTACTTATAGTGTGCCAGAAACTAAGGAAAACTGGGAACAGGATGAAAAGCCCAACTCTTTTTTTTTTTTTTAATTTATCTAAGGCAATGGGGTTAAGTTGGCTTGCCCAAAAGTCATACAACTAGGCAATTTTTAAGCATCTGAGCCAAATTTGAACTCAGGTCCTCCTGACTCCAGGGCCAGTGGAACTCTTTGCAAGGCAAACAGGGTTAAGTGGCTTGCCCAAGGCCACACAGCTAGGTAGTTATTAAGTGTCTGAGACCTGATTTGAACCCAAGTACTCCTGACTCCAGGGCCAGTGCTCTATCCACTGTGCCACCTAGCCACCCACCACTGGAACTCTTAATGATAATTTTGATAATTTTTCAAATTCTGAACCCAAACATGCAAATTCAATTGGTTTCTGTACTTTTTTGTGGCCTTCTGTTTTCCCTTATGAAATTACAAATCACAACTTGTGACAAAGAATACTTCCTCAAGACTGCACATTAATCACTTTCCACACAAATCACACTGATTAATAATACCCTAGTCAAATGGTCTATCTGTAACAGAGAAACCAGGAGCTCCAGGATCTGAAGGAAGGCCCTGAAGCCCCTGTGGACCCCAAACTAAGGGTCTAAAATCTCTACCATAAAAGAAGCTTGATTAGGTCACAATCAAGATAGCTCTGGAAGATCCTTATTAAAAAGCATAGGCTGGCATGAACGCCAACTAATAGAAACTATGAGCCATCATCTCAGAAAACAGCAAAATAGAATCAAAAACATAAGAGAGCACTGGCCCTGGAGTCAGCAGGACCTGAGTTCAAATCTAGCCTGAGACACTTAATAAACTTGACCCCACTGCTTTAAATAAATAAAACCCAGCCTCAGACACTTAATAATTACCTAGCTGTGTGTCCTTGGGAAAGCCACTTAACCCCAATGCCTTGAAAAATCTAAAACAAGAAATAAATAAATAAATGAATGAATGAGTGAATGAATGAATGAATAAATAAAATTAAAAACAAATGGACATATATGAATGTTAAGAATCACCAGAATCACTACTAAGGGGCACATCTTAGAATGAACAATTAATAGGAGGCCAGTAGAGGCAAGGAGCAGAGAGGAAAAGGGAAGGGATTCCAGACCTCAGGAAAAAGGCAATACCATGTCTGAGGAGGAAGGAGGTGGCTGGTGGGGGGGGGGGGGGGGGGAGGAATGGAAGAAGCCTAGAAGGCTATAGGGATAGAGGGGACAGAACTCCAGAAAAATGAGGCTCCAACTTCAATACACTGGCCTTCACCTGCCAGGCTTGTTTCACTCAGGGCTGCTATTTGGATACCAAAACTGCCAAGCTCTCTTGTAACAAGAGCTGTTCATCTTTCAGGTCTACTAGATCTTGTGCTGTCTATTGAGTGTGTGCTCTTTCCATGCACCAATAATGAGTGGTATCTTCTTTGAAGAAGTTATTGTAATTTTTTTTTTTTTTTTTTTTTTTGTGCTTCGACTGCACTGTGGGATTCCCCACCTGCTGCAGTAATCAGGCCAGGTTGGGTAAGCAGACAATGTTTAGGGCACCTTTTTTAGCCCCTTCCTCGCATCTGGAGGTGAGCAGTGAGATCCTTAAAAGGGCTGCTCATTCACCCAGAGGGCTGCCAAATCCCATTGCTGCGTTCAGTGGGAAATGATCTAATGGGCTGGACCACCTGTGTGTAGGGCTTTGACTCCAACATCCAGTATATTCACACCTGCTGCTTCCTCACTCAGTCATCCAGGATTTTGAGGAATGGTAAAGGATGATGCCTTTTGATATGTGTCTAAATTGGATTTAAGTGAGGCAGAGCTGCACAAAGTCAATCACCTCACTTTCTCTTCCAAAGTTATCATGATCCAGCATAGCAATACAGAGTCAAGACAATTGGTGATGGCTATAGATGCAGTAGATGACCTTGATGTCTTCAATGTCTAACCAAGCTCTTCAGCTAGCTTCTTGGCCATTGGAACAAAATGTTCTCTGCCCATTTCACCAGTGGAAGACTTCACATGTTTGGGGGAGACACCCCCCCACTACTCACTGATGAGTTTGAGACTTTCTCAGTTACCCTCAATCTGGTTTAACCTGCCTGCCAAAATAGTTTCCCAGGGTGTGGCCCCTGTGCATGCTACAGCTTCTTGGAAACATTAAGTGAGAGTTAGGTGGTTCAGGTGGACATCAAAGGTCGAAAGCAGCCCTGAAGTGGGCTTGGCAGCCCTCACAGCAAAGTACTAGTCATCCTTGAACATGTCCCACACCATGCCACCATCATCAGTGTCTATGCTCCCACCATCATGAACACTGATGAAACTAAAGAAAAATTTTATGAAGACCTGGAGACCCTTATCATCAAAGTACCAAAAGAAGACAAACTTATAATTCTGAGTTATTTTAATGCTACAGTAGGTTCAGATCACCAGACATGGCAGGGAATCCTTGGGAGGAATGGAGCTGGAAACAGCAATAGCAATGGTCACCTTGCGCATCTCATGACCTCACCAACAACACTACTTTCTATTTACTTAAACACTTCTGGATGCACCCTCATAGCAAACACTGGCATCTACTAGACTAGGTGATCGTAAGGAGAAGAGACAGACAGGAGATGAGAGTAGCGAAGCTGCGGAGTGTGGACTGATCATGGACTCGGCTTCTCCAAGCTAAATATTCACATTCAACAAATGAATACCAGCAGAATTAATGTCAAGAGATTGAGGTGTCTCTCTGAGCAGGTAGAGTCTGTTGCTAACTTGGAGGGAAAACTGAGTCAACACATAGTTGGCAACAATGGAGCAGAGAAAGAGTGGGCAGCTTTCAGAGATTTGGTGTACAGTGCTGCATTTGCTCATCTGGGCCAGAAGACTTGCAACACAAAGACTGATTTGATGGAAAATGATGGGGAAATACAGAAGCTGCTAAATGAAAAATGAGAACTCTACAGGGTTTATGAGCAGGATGGTTCATCCATTTCTTTTTTTATAAATAACTTTATTTGACTTAAGGTAATGGGGTTAAGTGACTTGCCCAAGGTCACATAGGTAATTATTAAGTGTCTGGGACTAAATTTGAATTCAAGTCCTCCTGATCCCAGGGCAGATGCTCTATTCACTGCATCACCCAGCTGCTCCCCAGTATGTAATTCCATCAAAAGTAAAGTCCAAGCAAAACTTAGAGAGATGCAAGATTCTTGGCTCAGTAAGAAGGCAGATGAAATTCAATTTTATACAGACAGTAACAAATCAAAATGCTTTTATGATGTCCTGAAGGCTACTTATGGGTCAAAGACATATGGTGTATCTCGTCTACTCAGTGCTGATGAACACACATTAACAATAGGGCATGATCTTAGAGAGATGGGCTGAACACTTCCACAGTGTTCTTAAGAGACCATCATCAATCAATGAAGAAACCACTGACCATTTACCTCAAGTTGAAGTCAATCAGTCCCTAGCTGAAGTTCCAACTGAAGAAGAGGTTTTGAATGCCATTAGGCTCCTTTTAAGTGGCAAATAACCTGGGGGGGGATTCTATTCCAACTGAGAGCTACAAGATGGGGGGGGGGGGGGGTTCATTGATCATGGTCTGACTGAAGTATTCCAGGTTTATATGGCAAGAAAAGGTTATCCCCTAAGAATTCAAGGATGCCCCCATTGTCCATCTCTATAAAGGTAAAGGGAATAGATTGCCCTGTGACAATCACAGGGGTATTTCTCTTTTAGTCATTGCTGGTAAGAGTTCTTCTTGCCAGTTCTCCTCAATAGGCTGATCCTTCACCTAGAAGATGGTCACCTCTCTGAAAGCTAGTGTGGCTGCAGAAAGGGTTGAGGAACAGTCAATATGGTGTTTGCTGCCCATCAACTCCAGGAAAAATGCCAGGAACAGAACAGAGGTCTGTATATAACATATGTAGATCTGACTAAGGCCTTTGATACTGTCAGTCAAGAGGGTTTATGGAAAATTAGTCAAAATCTGGTTGCCCAGTAAAGTTCATCAGTATTGTCCATCAATCTCATGATGGCATGCTTGCCTGGGTTCTGGATAGTGGACAATGCTCTCAATATTTCCCAGAGACCAATGGAGTGAAACAAGAATGTGTCCTTGATCCCATACTTTTTAGCATGATGTTTTCAGCCATGTTATCAAACACCTTCACTGAGGATGAACACGGCCTCAAGATCAGCCACCACACTGATGGCAAATTCTTCAACTTGTAAAGGCTTTAAGCCAAGACCAAAGTAGAGGGTGTGCTGGTTCATGATCTTCTGTTTGCAGATGATTGTGCATCAATGCAGCCTCTAAAGTTGAGATGCAATAAAGTGTAGATGGATTCTCTGTTGCTTATGCTCATTTTGGTCTAACAATGAACACCAAGAAAACCCAGGTGCTCCATTAGCCAGCACCAGACCATCCATATGTGGAACCATCGATTACAACAAGTAGAGAAGTTTTGAGGACTGTGGACAAGTTCACTTCCCTTGACAGTGCCCTTTCCTGGGAGGTTCACACTGACAATGGGGTTGACACTCGCATTGCCAGAGCTAGTTCAGTTTTTGGAAGGCTCCAAAAGAAAAATGTGAGAGAGAAGAGGTATTAGACTGACAGCCAAACTGAAGCTCTACAGAGCTGTTGTGCTGACCTCATTGCTGTACGCCTGTGAAGCCTGGAGAGTCTACCAGAACAATGTCAGAAAAATGAATCACTTTCATTTAAATTGTTTGAGGAAGACTCTGAAGATCACCTGGCAGAAGATCCCAGACATTGAGTACAGCTAAACTGCCTAGTCTTCCAACATGACTATAGAGAATGCATCTACGATGGACTGAACATGTTAGAATGCCAGATGTTTGCCAAAAAATAATTTTATGGAGAATTCCCACAGAACAAGTGCTCACAAGGGGGTCAGAAGAAGCCATACTGAGATACCCTGAAAGTCTGTTTGAAGAACTTTGGAACTGATTGTGCAGCATGGGAGACCCTGGCACAGGACTGCCCAGCATGGCATGCCCTCATCCATGAGGGGGCTGCACTCTATGAGGAAGGTAGAATGGAAGCAGCTCAAAGGAAACGTGACATGAGTAAGTTTAGAATACTCACCCCAGGGATTCACATGGACTACTTATGTCCAACCTGTGGTACACCATTACAAGCTCCTGTTGGTCTCATTAGCCACAGTAGGATGCACTGTAATTTGTCTCAAACATACTGATGTAATTTTGATCTTCTTCAATAATGAATGACAAGGGGGCAGCTAGGTGGTGCAGTGGACAGAGCACCGGCCCTGGAGTCAGGAGGACCTGAGTTCAAATCCAGCCTCAGACACTTAATCACCTAGCTGTGTGGCCTTGGGCAAGGCACTTAACCCCATTGCCATGAAAAAAAAAAAAGATTAAATCCAGCGATATTCAAACTCTTCATAACTTGCTCTCTCCTATCTTCTATTCTGCTATCCAGGGATATCAGTAGCCTCCTTGCTTTTTCTTGGACAAGGCTTTGCATCTCCCAACTCTAGACATTTTCATTAGTTCCCAGTTAAAATATCAATGTCTTCAAGAAGCCTTTCCCAATGTCTTAATTCTAATCCTTCCCCTCTGTAGCTTATTTCCAATTTATCTTGCATACAGCTAGTTTTTACACAGCTATTTTCATTGTGTTTCCCCTCCTTTACTTACTACTCTCTTCAAATTAGATGGCAGTATTGGAGGAGATAGTGGAGTTAGACTTGTGAATAATAATGTGAGATGAGGAGGCAGAACAAAAAGGAACTCAGTAAAGGGCCTCAAATTTTACAGTGAAGTATGAGAAAAATTTCTCAGCTAAGTTGAAGTGCTGTGGGTTGTCTGAGTACTGGGCAACTCAATGGCAAAGTGGACAGAGCACTAACAATTGTGTCAGGAGGACCTGAGTTCAAATTCAGTCTTAAAACACTTAATAATTATAAGTTGCGTGACCTTGGGCAGATCACTTAATCCTGACTACCTCAGATTCAGGGCCATCTCTGGTTATCTTGATAAATATCCGGTCCCTGGACCCAGATGGCTCCAGAGGAGAAAGTGAAGCTGGTGACTTAGTACAACCCCACCTCACCCAAATCCAATTCAAATATACCAAGGCATCACTTCCCTGATGTCATAGTATTCTTCAAAGAGAGAAATAACAACCATTTGGGAGGTATGCAAAGACTACTTTGCTATCCTAGAGCACATAAATTAGTGTAGTGTTTCATTATTTTTTCTAACTCTTTTTAGCAATTTAGGAATAGAAGTAGAGAAGAAGATCATGGGAACTCCAAAGCCAGGACTTGGTAAAGCATGACCAGAGACAGGATAAGAGAGTGAGGGACTCATGTGTAGAGAGGTAAGTGAAGTCAAGGGTAATGACCTGGAAAGTAATCAAGGAGTAGAAGTCCTAGAGAACGTAGTCCAGATGAAAAACAGGATAATATATGTGATACATAAATATACATATGTGTGTGTTGTGTGTGTGTATGTAACTCTTGCAATCTCCATTATAGTGGATAGCATCCACCATCTTCTAGTCACACTAGAACCCAAGCTTGATGCCATTCTTGACTCTCCACTCAGCACCCCACATTACCAATCTCTTGCCAAGTCTTGTTTCTCCTTTCACAATACCATCCTTCCTTGTGAACAGGTTTACAGGTACATATCTTCATTACTCTAGTCTTGGACTACAGGGAAAGAAATCTCACTGTCTCCTTGGCTCAAGTCCCTCCCCACTGAGATGCCAAAGTGATCTTAAAGGGCATATCTGACCATGTCTTCCTCCAATAAACTATGACTTTCTATTTCCTCCATTATCACATAGAAAATTCGGTTTGGCTTTTAAAAACTCTTCACACTCTTAGTTCCATCTTCTGATACTAGAATCCCTTCCCTGAAACCTAACAGATAAGGACATTAGCATTTCTGCTTTTTCTCAAGCATGGTCCTCCAGCTCAGGGCCTGGTGCCTGTTTTGTACCTAGTTGTCCTACCTGGACTGCTCTGTCTCCTCAACTCTATCTCTAAGCTGCCCCTAGAAGAAGCTTGCTGAAGATTTAGCTCTAAACCAATCTTTTTTTTAAAACAAGGCAATGGGGTTAAGTGACTTGCCCAAGGCCACACAGCTAGGTAATTTTTAAGTATCTGAGGACAGATTTGAACTCAGGTCCTCCTGACTCCAGGGCCCGTGCTCTATCCACTGCACCACCTGGCTGCCCCTAAACCAAACTTTTTGACCAAACTCTCCTCTCCTCAGGGCTGTTCTCTGAGCCCTGAATAAGCTTGTGTTACTTACTTGTTATAAGAAATGACCAACCTCACACTTAAAAAAACTTCAATGTTTCTCTCTCTTCTTCTCTTTTATATAATGTATATATTGGCTGAAATCTTACTGCTGACTGTCAGTGTATTCATCTAAGTTTATTGTCTTCCACCATCAATATTTTTTCCAATAGGGTTTTATTTCCTTTTTGTTTTCCATAAGTAGATAAAATGCCAATCTCCATGCTCATCTGATAAATATGAAATTTGTTTCTAGTCCGTTACAGGTTGGCCTATCACCTGAAACAAAAGAGGAGCAATTTCAAATCCTCCTCTAGGAATAAAAAACAAAAACCCCCACAAAGAACAGATGCAGCAGTACTCATAGTACTCCTCCAACTCTACCTATTACATTACTGATCAGCACATGTGTAATGGAATTGAGAAGAGGCTTACATATAGAAATAAGATCCAACCTCTAACTAAGATTCCTCCCCATCTTCCTGTCATTACATGGAAGATCAGAACACAAAAAAGATCTCCTTAGCACAGAATGAAAAAGATTAACCCCAATGACACCATCTGAAATTTTTATTTCATGATATACTCTCAATGCATTGAAATCTAAGATGAGCAACAGTTCTTACATGAATGGAATGCATTAGAATGAATTCTCCTTTCCTGAAAAAGTGTCCCCTACACCACACCTCGTGCAATTCAAAAACACATATGCTATTCCTGAAGTCTGGCTACACTCACTTCATTTATTAGGATTTGAAGAACATTTGAACCAGCTATTAAATTGTCCTGCAATATCAGGTCAGGACAGAAATATATATCATTAGATGAATGCAAAGCTACTCTCCTGCCATTTAATCTGAGCAGGTTAAACTTCAGAATCCCTGGTTTGCTGACCAAGGTTTACTTGACATGTCAATCAACACTTTATGATCTATTCCAATCTGTGCCATTTTGAGAATGTCATTCCTGTGATCACTGGCCTGGGAAGAAAGTCTATGAGAAAAGGATAAACTAGCTTTCTTCCACATCAAGCAGATTGCTTTGGTTTGATTTAGCATCATTCATTTTCCAGGTACTCAAGGTGCTTTACAATGAGGTATAAATTAGACACATAATGACAGATTATCAGTAATTGCTAAGCTTTCCAGGGTACTGCTTGCTTATTTGGGAGAAAAAAAAACATTGGCCTAAAAGATTAAGGCTATCCCTTTTAAAGTGCAAATAACAATAGAATAGAATGGTTAGCTTTCAGAAACAGGAACAACTGACTTGGATTTCAGTTTAACATTTCAAAAGAATGGAGGTTCTATGTCCAATGTGAGTTCTGTATGTCCAATGTGAGTTCTGACACAAAACTTCGAATGAATGAATCAACATAAAGTCAGCTATAGCAATTAAAGTTACTGAAAGAAATTAGTTCAGGAACTATAAGAATTTAGACTGAAGATATGAATTTTAATCAAGATTTAAGATATAATCTTTAAGTAGAAACTGAATTTTCAAGCAACTGATACTAAATGCTATTAAATTCATAAGACATGAAACTACGTGGAAAACAACACTGGTGACATTTTGTAGACTAGAAAAAATTTAAAGCAGTTTTATTTTAATGTTAAGCATTACAGATGAAAGAATAATGACAACTACTCCTCATGGAAAGGAACAAATACTAAATTTTTCCTTGACAACTGTTCTATTTCATCATTTAGTAACAATATGAGGATTTCTTATTCATGCCACCAACAGTACAGCAGCTGAAGAGAACCCAACAAGGCTAACTCATGAATACCAGACACTCTCATCAGCCCTCACCTCAAGGTCTAGCAGAGGTACACAGGGAGGGTGCCTGAGTTTAACCTGGGACCCATACTGGAATCCTCGTAGAGGCTTCAGATACTCTGTCAACATCATCCCTACCCCACAAGAAGCAGAAGATATGAATTCAGTCTAGCCAGAGAGTCAAGGGAGGACCAAGGGTGGTGCAGAAGCTGAAAGGGCAGAAACACAGCTGGCCCTAGCTTTGTCTTTTCAGAGATTATTTAGGTCAGGAACCTAAGTTGGTGAAAAATAAATTACCCCAAGGGAGAGGTGACCCAGACAGCTTTTGCAACTGACTGTGGACATCAGTAAAAAGAGAAGAATGAGAAAGTAAGAAACCAGGAGTAGGAGGGGTAAAGCTGAACCCCAGAGGCTTCAGAAGTAAAAAAAACTCAATTAAACCCAAAGTAGAACAGATAAATTAAGGAGGATGCAAAACTAGAAGAGAAAATGAATACACAACTTGCAGAGAGATAACATATCTTACACAAGTACTACAAGATAAAGGAAAGTGAAATAATGTTTGCTGAAGCAAAGAATCCTGTAGAATGACAAGAGAGCAAAAATAAGATACTACAGAATAGTTAAAAAAAAGAAATGAAACCCATAAAAGAAGAAATTAGAGTGAATACCAGAAGTTATAATTCTCAATGAAGAAATGTTAAAAACTCAAAGAAGGAAAAGTTTTAAAATACAAAAGTACTAAGGTGGGAGAAAATCTATTAGAAGAAAAACAAAAGACAGCAACATTAAGAGAACAAATGATCTCTATGTAAGCCAAAGCCACTGACCTCCAAGACAAGATAAGCAGACACATTTTAAGAATCATTGTTGTAAAAAAAAAAATCATAGTTATCCTGGAAAAACAGTTCAAGTGATAAATACTTCCTGCAACATAATGCAGGAAGATGGTCTAAAACTTTCAAATATGAACAACAAAGCACCAATCCACAGATCACCCATGGGTATTTCCAATGACAAACAAGTTTAGCCCATAGCCAAGGAGTCATACAAATATAAATGAAAGGAAATTTGAAAAACAGAACATTATTCTACACTCACTAGAAAGCAAAGAAGAGAACAAATGTATGAAAAGAAGATGACATAAGATGGGAAAAGTCAATGTTATGGAAAGACAGGCACAGCTGTGAATCACTGAAACCCTTTTTGAAACCAAGAATTATACAACTATCTGCCACTAGGTTTATATCCCAAAAAGGTCACTGATAAAAAGCAAGTCCCCATATACACCAAAGTTGTGATAGCAAAGAAATGGAAACAAAATAGATGCTGATAGATTGGGAAATGGCAAAACAAAATGTGGAACATGAATATAATGGAATATTAATAATATTACTATAAGAAACAAAGCATATGAAAACACTGAAAGAAACCAAGAGTAGAAGGGGCAAAGCCAAACAAGCAGAGTCAAGAAAACAACAGACCAATGACTATAACAATGAAAAGGAAAGAACAATCAATTGAACAAAGAGTAATTTGATTCCCTAATCAGAAGTGAATGGTACAAAAATACAAGGAGAGGTGGGAGGGTCATGAATATGACAGACTGCATACATTTCTCAAGGTTTTTTGATAGATGGATCAATTTGGCTGATTTTTTTATTCTTTTTCTTTAAAAATATTATGTTTTATGTGGAAAGGTCGTCTGGCAGATGGGAAGAGAGGGCTAGTGGGCAAAATTCTGGTGATGACAAAAAGATATGAATAAAAGTTTATTTAAAAAAAAAAAGCAAAATGTGGAATTCTTAACACCACCTCTGTCCTCTTATTGGAGGGGGGCTCCCCTTAGAGAGCCCAGACCCACTTTCTCACCATGTCTCTTCTTAGGTACCTTTCCCAGGGGATCCCCTGCCCTCCTCCCCACTTTTCAATTTGCTTTGTCTATTCTCCTCCACCATTGTATCACACACTCCTTAAGGAAAAGGATTGTCTTTTTTTCTTATTTGCACTGTACTTATAATACAGCCTGGCCCACAGTAGGACTTAATAAGGGTTTACTGACTGACTAGAATATACCTTTCTAAAATGCAAGCACTATGAAATGGAGATTCAGAGTTTTATAAACATCCTCTTTTTGTATTCGATTTATGTTCAGAGTAAAAAAAAACAACAAAAAACATTGTTTTAAAGGCCCTAGTTAGACTGGAGCGATACAGAGGAGCTGGAGACTTCTGTGGTCAGTTCTTGTTAGAGCTACCTCCTGGCTGCCACCTTCCACTCACTGTGCCCCAGTGGAAATTCTACAAGTCACCCCCATTTTCTTTTCTTTTTTTTTTAAGGTTTTTGCAAGGTAAATGGGGTTAAGTGGCTTGACCAAGGCCATATAGCTAGGTAATTATTAAGTGTCTGAGGCTGGATTTGAACTCAGGTACTCCTGACTTCAAGGTCGGTGCTCTATCCACTGTGCCACCTAGCTGCCCCATGTCACCCCCATTTTCAAGTCAATCCTTACTAGTTCACACATAGCAAAAAAGCATGCACAGCACCCAGCTACAGAAGTTCTCCACAACCCCAGACCATGCTTCATACTTGTCAACTTGTCAACACCAGGAAGCCCAGGCCTCCCTGGGCAGCTTGCTCTTGTGGTCCTTCCTTCCCCTGCTTGGAACATCACCCTCCAGAACAGACCTGCAGAGGCCAGTCCTCACTGCCCTGAGAGAGTTGATCCACCAGGCTTCAGAACTCTACCTGGGTCAAGCTGGATTAATTGATAAATGAGGTCAAACTTAACTAACACAATATGGAGTTGAGTCCAGGAAATCTGGGCCTTCATGGGCATTCTGCCATCTGTTCTGCCACCTCAGGTGGACCCTGTTCTTCCCCTCGGCTTCCTGATTTTTACTTGGGAAACAGAAATCAAGTCAATATTACTATTGCTGCTGGAAAGAGAATAGCTTCCCTTAAAATCATTTTGACCAATCTTCCTTCCCTGGTCATTCATTTTCTACCACTGTCTTTTTTTGATCAGGAAGTTATTTATATCAAGGCAAAGCAGATAGGAGTGTTGAACCTGGAGTCAGGAACCTGAGTTCAAATCTATCTTCAGATACTAGCCATGTGACCCTGGGAAATCTCTTCACCCAGTTTGCCTCAGTTATCTCATCTGTATAATGAGCTGGAGAAGGAAATGGCAAACCACACCAGTATCTTTGCCAAGAAAACCCCAAATGATATCACAGTCAGATACAATCCAAATGACTCAATAATAACAACAAAAACTTCCTATCAAACCTAAACCTGCCTCTTAGCAATGGCCCCCTTCTGTTTCTAGTTCTTCCCTCTTTTGTTCAAAGATTTGAGGACAGCAATCCTAAGTCTTTCTTCTTTCCAGGTTAAACAAACGTGATTCCTCCACTCTTTTCATTCAATAAAATCTGGAGGCACTTTTCCTTCAACATGGTCATTTTCCAGTCACTTTTCCAATTCTCCAACAAACTTCTTCAGAGTACCCAGTAAACTCCAGAAGCAGTCCGACTAGTTAAAGAGGCAATACCGTTTTCCCAAGCTGGGATTTTATGACCACTCTAGGGTTTTTGTGGCATGATCTGACACTATGGACTCAAGGGGAGTCTATTAAAGGTAAAAGACAAATTTCATCTTATTAGAACTACCTCAGTGTTCTAGCCTGTTGATATCTTTTTGAATTCTGTGGTTCAACATGTTTGATGCACCTTCCAAGTTTTGTGACATCTACAAATTTGATAATCTATGCCATTATCCAAGTCAGGAATAAAATATTAAATAGCTCAGGGCAAAGCAGAGAACCCCAGGGCATTCCATGGAAAACCACTTTCCAAGTGTCATTAAAGAATAATTGCCAGGTCTGACAACCAGTTCCAAATCTATCACCATACTGCCATGAGAATAACATGAAAGACTTTTTTCAAAACATTTCACTAACTCTAAGCAAACTTTATCTACAACAGTTCATACCACTGGAGATGATGTTAGTAGGAGGCACTATTCAAATGCTTATTCCCTTTTCTCTGCTCTTTTACCAAGATGATAACTCTTACAAAAAATGATTTGAAGTCATCCATGTTCTCTTCTCTAAACAATTATTAAACATTGCTTTAAAAAGACATTCTATCAAAGAATCAAAGTCAAGCTTCTTGTCCTGTAGTTTACAGATCACCTTTTCTCTTCTCTTCTACTCTTCTTTTTCTAATCTTCTATTCTTCCTTTTCTTCATCTTCTATTCCTTCTCTTCTCATCTATTCTACTTTTTTTACACGTCTATTCTTTTTTCTATGCTTCCATTTTTCTTGTTCTGCTCTTCCTCTCCTCCTCCTCCTCCTCCTCCTTTTTCTTCTTTTTTTAATCAGGACATTCAACCTTCTCTAATTTTATTCCCCATTCTCTAGTATTTTTCAACTATCACTGACAAATTCAAGAATCACACCTGCCAGTTCATTCACCAGCCTGAGATGAAGTTTATCTCGGTCTGGCTACTTGGACTCATCAAGGAAAGCTAATCTTCAATTATTTTCTTCCTAACTATCTCAATAGTTATTTTTTGCTCAATTCTTTCTAGGACAAGGATTATCTTCCTCACCTATTAGTCCCCTGCTCTAATGATCCCAGTCACCCTAAGTATCAATCCTCACCCTTCTTTCATTCAGCTTCTTCCCAATAAAACTTAAAAACAAAATAAAGCAAGAAAACCTCACATAAGCAAGCTGAACATAATTTTAAGTTTAAAAATACAATAAGTTAATATGAGCACACTCTGTTTATACATCTTAATAAAATAAATATTAAATTTCTTTGCTTGCAGTATGACTCCTTGTGCTAAAGGTAGACGAGCTTGCAATCAAACATTTACCCTTCGCCACTGGTGAAAGGCAACAAGATCGCTTTACAACATCTCGTCTTTTTCAATAAATTTTGCATGAAAACATGTTATCCCAGCACAAAGTTGCCTGCTGTCACACTGGAAGTGTGATAAATGTTTAATGAAAACAACACCACACAGCTTGGTGTCAGACAACAGCGATCACACAGACCTGCTTTGATCTAAACAGACACTTAAAAGGAGTTCTGAGCTTGCTTTGCACCACAGAACTCTATAACCTATATGCAAATATGAGCAAATTAGCATAAATGACTTCCTCCTGCATAAAGAAGAGGTAAAGAAAACTATGACAGGCTCCATGAGTATGGAGCTGCTGTCAAGACTTGAAGTCCAACATCCCCAAATTACTTTCAACATCTTCTACCGAGTTCTAGTTAAGAACAATCTTACCAACAGGAATTTACTGAATAAAAATGAACGAAAGAAACAGTTGGAACAAGGCCAAGGGAAACATAGTAATGTGGTGACTACAGGAACTGCAGCATGCAGCAGGCTCAGAACTCTTGACCAATGTATTCTGAAATAAACTTTGGTGATGTCTTATATTCAGAAAGGTATTAGAAATACTGTCAAAATGCTAACAAAGTTGTGGGTTATGTATAAGATTTGTAAATAAATCACTATCATAACAATTATAATTTCCAATGCTTTATATATATATATATATGTATATGTGTGTGTGTGTGCTTGTGTGTATACATCTCTCTCTCTCTCTCTCTCTCTCTCTCTCTCTCTCTCTCTCTCTCTATATATATATATATATATATATATATATATATATATATTTAAAACAGGAGTTCATTTCAAAATGGAAATTTCATAAACCATGTCACCAAAAAGCAACAGGGGCCTGGTCTCATGTCAGACTCTCCTCTAGAGAGAATTGAAAAGATCATAGTAAAACTAAAGAAATCAATGGAATTCAGCACTTAGTCTGAGTCCACAAGTCCTTAACTTGTGGATTTGTATTTTCAAACACAAACTTTTACTAGTAATTAAAAGCATAAGATTTAAGAAGAGGAAGGGGTGGAGAGAGAGAGAGACAGAGAGAGAGAGAGAGAGAGAGAGAGAAGAAAATAAGATCACAAGGCTGCAAAAGAACATTCTAGGCATATCTTGGTGGATATTCTTCTGGGTTTAGCAGCCACTGTTTTAAAAGGGAGTTGGAAAATGGTATAGGGATAGGACACAAAAAAGACAAACCTGAAGTCACACCAAAACAAACAAAAGACATTTTAATAATGAAAAATGAGTAAAAGAATTTTCCAATTTGTAACATGATTTAAATCTTGACTAAATTTACTCTGATTTAAATCAAATCTGTTCCAACTCTATTCTTAAAGGGGGTATTACTAAATCACTTTGTTTAGAGAAATGAAAATTAAAACTACTCTGAGGTACCACTTCACCCTCATAGCTATCAGAGTGACTATATGACAAAAAAGGAAAATGTTGAATGTTGAGGAGCTGAGGGAAAACCAGGACATTAAAATAATTTTGATGGAGTTGTGAACTGATCCATCGCATTCTGAAGAGCAATTTGGAACTATGCCTAATGGGCTACAAAACTGTGCAAACCCTTTGATCCAGCAGACATTACTAGGTCTATATCCTGAAAACATCCAAAAAAAGGGAAAGGATCTATGTGTACAAAAATATTTATAACAGCTCTTTTGTGGTGGCTAAAAACTGGCAATCAAAGGGATGCCCATCAATTGCGGATGGCTAAACAAGCTGTGGTATATGATTGTGATGGATTATGGTACTATAAGAAATGACAAGCAGGATGATTTCAGAAAAACCTGAAAAGACTTATATGAATTGATGCCTAGTGAAGTGAACAGAAGCAGGAGAATACTGTACACAGTAACAGTAATATTGTTCAATGAAGAACTGTGAATGACTTAGGTATTCCCAGCAATAGGATGATCCAAGAGAATTCCAAAGGACTAATGATAAAGCATACTATCCATCTCCAGAGAAGGAACTGATATTGTTTGAATAAAGACTGAAACATGTTGTTTTTTCCATTTCTTTCTTTCATCTTTTATTTTATTCAAGTCCTCTTATACAAAATGACTAATATGTAAATATTTTGCATAACTGCACACAAATAACCTATATTCAATTTCTTATTGTCTCAGGGATGGAGGAGGGTATTGAGGGAGGGTGAGATAGAATTTGAAACTCAAAATTTTAAATAAAAATGTTTTTAAAAATTGAAAAAAGGATAGTATTACAAGTTTAGATTAAAAAATAAAATGCTACTATTACTACTAACATATGTATCACCAACTAATCTTTCATTAAAGCCTATAAAATATGATTTATAACTGTCAGCAATATCATATCATATGATCAAAATCTTGCTCTAAAAGTCACAAAATTCAGTCTTTCACAGATTACCTAGATAATATATCTTATTCGCCAACATCTAAAATGTTTCATCTGAGACTCTCTGCAACATATATGTATTGAATAATTTTTTACTACCAAAATAAATTCACCTGCCTAGAAGATTAGGCAAACTAAGTTTGTCTAAGAGGGCATATTTTTATATAGAAAAAAAGGAAACTGTTATTTGTGTGAAAATTAATACGACCTGAAAAACTATATGCCAAAAATCTTACCCTGAAGAAGCCAGAAGCAAAACTAACCAGCCAATCAATCTAATAAAAAGAGGGAAAATCACTCTTTTCCTCCTTTTAGATTTTCTTAGGGGGAATAAAACTGCCCATTCTCCCTGATTTCTTCCCAGTTATCTAGCATTTTCCAAAATAAGCTAGCAGTGAATTAGTTAACTAAATAACTAAGGAATCAGGCATTCTGGGATAGATAAAAATCTGATTTGTAACCACAAATTTCTAATTTGTTGATTCTCTAATCATTAAATGCATATTCACTAATCTCTTTTTCTTTTGTTATTATGAATATGAATATAAAAATATGATTTTTGAATGTTTTGTCTTATTCATGATTATTGTTTCCATGATTTGTTTTTTGGCCCACTCATTCTTTAGGATTTCATTGTTAAGTCTCCACTTGGGTCTGAATCTTGTTTGTGGGTTTCTAAAGGAAGTATACCTCACGGCATCCTTACTATTGCACCAGCAGCCTGCCAGTCACTGACTTACCCACAGCTAGGCTGGGGCTAGTCTGAGTCTCTTCCTCTGGACTCTGGCCACTGGCAGTGAAACTGAATTCCTAGCTGAATGACATCAACACCAGAACTGAAGGGTATTGTTGATCTGGGTCAAAATGGAGGAAACAGGCCTGAGAAAGGGACTCTTCGGTGGCATCTATTCACCACGGATGGGCCAAAGCACAACAAACAGAGCAGTAGTCAAGCCTCCCTGGACATACAGTCCTTTCATTAATACTATGGGATCTTAGCCTGAATAGCCACACTCATTTTAGAGATGAGGAAACTGAGGCTCCAAAAGTTTAAGTAATTTTCCCATAGCTACACAGAGGTGGGATGGATTTAAAATCAGGTCTTCCTGACTAGAAATCTAGCATTTTAATTAGGTACATTTGCTAATTTTTAAACAGTCCCAGTTGTCACTCTGTCTTATTTTTAATTCAACTTTGCTTGCTTAAGGACAAAATTACAAACTCCAGTTGCATTTAAAATTTCTAAGAAAAAGAAATGATCTATTTTCATTGAGAGAAATGAATGGCAACTAACTTAAGCAAGACTAAAATCTTTCCATTCACAAGTTTAATATTTAGTGCTTAAGAAAAAATACAAGATGGTGAGTTTTTTAATGACTTTCTCCAAAGTTAGAGAATCAAAAGACAAAAACATGCAGATATGAAAAGGCAAAAATATGTACAGACATGAAAAGGGACACAAAGGTCCTCATAAAAAAGAGGGGAATTTAGAAAAAAAGTTTTCCCATTCTATGATTCATTTAACCTTTAACTAAGAGTCAAGATGTAAGAAGATCTTAAGGGAGTTGTATACAATGTACAGATTAAATTTTTCAATTTAAAAATGAACATTGAGACAATAAAAATATTTTACATTGACACAGATAATTATATTCACACAGGGGTAAGGAAACAGAAGAAGACAAAAGGAGATCATGCCCATAACACTGGGTACAACTGATGAAAAGATTCATTATTCAACTGCTCAAAACACAATGCAAAGAATGACCTAAAAATTCATCTTCTGCAGGTGGAAATCTACTTTTGATTTAAAGGTTTTTAAAACGTCTTCTAATTTTAAAAAGATGATTAAAAAATAGGTTTCAATCTCTAGTTGCTCAGAATTGAAATGTTGTTACAGTAAACTTATATATCTTATTGGAGATCAAATTTATAAGATATGATTTTCCTACAGAAAAGTCTATCACAAAGTACCCTCTCACTCAACTTTGTCCTTTTCCTGTAATCATTTTCCAATAAGGATGGCAATTGGGATTTGTGATTTCACTTGTATAGGTAACTGCAGGGAAGGAAATTCCCTCTGGCAATACAACTCACTTATTTACATAGTTTCATAGGACACAGAGGTTAAGGGACTTGGCCAGGGTCACACAACCATTCTGTGAGATAGGGAGGAGGTGAAGCCAGGAAGCTTCAAACTCAGCTGTCTAGACACTAGGACAAGTTGCCTTCCACAGCAAGAAAATTTCAAATAATTTAAAATCTGCTTTATGCTTACAAACTGCATGGATTTACAAGAATTTCTCAATTCATTATTTCCCAAGTATTCACAATTTCAATATTTTGGCAAGTTTTTCATTACAAACTGAGACCAAATTTTGAACACCAGATCAGGCCATCTTTCTAAGAATCCTCTCTACAGGTTGTGCATGAACAAATCACCCAGAAGGGATCAAACCTGAACCAGGAAGGGTCTTCTTTGCTTATTAGTTCTCTCCTTTCCTTGTGCTAGCCAACTCTCCAAAAACTAAGGCAGAAAAGGGGAGCTCTCCCCAAGAACTGGGAAAGGCACCCATGTGAACGCTGCTGAGGACCACTTTGGCTCCAGATCCCTTGTCACTCACCCACGCTTGGTGCTGTGTAATTCTTTCTCCTTCCCTCTCTCTCTCTCCTTCTCTCTCTTCTCTTTTTCTCGGCCTTTACGACGGTCTCTTTCACGAGATCGGCTCCGAGTTCTTCTGTGGCCAGATCTTTCACTACTTCGACTATGGGAACGTGGACGAGGCCTTGACCTTGACCTATGAATAACATGTAATATAAATCAGTTTGTTTTTAACCAAAAGAAAAATAGTTCCATGGTTTTTAATTACATTTTATCAGAAATTAAGAAACTCCATTAAACATGTACTTGTAATAAGTAGGAAATTTTATGAATGTACTGCACTTCAAGGGACATAAGGTCTAAAGCAGATGGCTAACTGAACCATCCTGTCTTTCCAATGGTCACCAGTTGAGACTCCCCTGCTCTCCTTCTTTGCTTTGCCATATTGCCTGGCACCAGTACCATTGCTCTTAATTTGTTTACACTTCCCCAGGTCAGGTCCAGGGAAAAAGTTTATATGATAGATTGGAAGGATTCATGATGGAGAGCTTGGGGGAATGGATGGGTAAATACTAAGAATCCTCCTACTTCCCCTCCTCTGTGGGGTCACCTAGACCTGCACTGGTCTCCTTGGAAGGTTTCTTGGTCTCCCTCCCAACAATAAAGCCGTAACCTGTTCCTTTCCCCAGAACCTTTATCTCAGGTTCTGGGATACTCTTATCTAGTGTTTTCTCCTGAAACACTGATGAATATATTACTTCAGTTTACTTTGAACAAAGACCTACAATTAACATTTAAACATTTAAAATTCTTTGCAGAGGATGTAAGGGGAGAGGGGGAAGGAAAAGGGTGAGGACTGGGAATGTACAAAAGGGAAAATTTAATTATTCTCCATTTTGCCTTTGATTATTAACAGTAACTTTTTAAAAATCACCAAACTTAAAGGGCACTGGGCAGGTCCATCTGATGAGAAGCAAATGAGGTATTGGAAAAGGGAAAGGAAGAAGAGGAATCAGTCCACAGAATCCTTCATTTAAAAAAAAATGGTAACCAAGACTAATGAGTCCCTGATCATTACTTAATCTTCTGGATTCACAAGGACTCCCAGACCATGCTGTCCTAAGTTTGGTCAGTCATGTGGCCACCGCCTGAATACATGCTACAATACACTGGGCAGCCATATCTAGAAAGTAAGCAGCAGCATGTCCACAATAATAATTATGCCTATATCCCTGAGACAATCACAGTATTTGTTCCCAGGAATCCTTAGACAGGGATTTTGGGAAGTGGAGAAGGAGAGAAAGAAGGCCTTATTATATTTGATTCCTTTTCAGATAATCTACCAAATTCTCTTAGGATATGACAATTAGCTAAAAAGATTAATAAAATAAGGTATATTTAATTTTATAAAACCCCACCTTAAAAAAATAAAAAAAATTTGAGAAAGTATTTTACATAGCTAGAAATAGTACCACTAATTTAATTACATTATAACTTAGAGTGACACTATTGCATTTTTTTTAACAAATAGCTGGTATTTTTACCTTGTGACCTTCACTTTATTAAATTCTCATTACAAACTTTTCACTATGTGTAGACTTCAGAGGGGCTTTAGTAGGAAGTAAATTTGCTAGAACATTTGAGGGGCAGATTTGTTCAGCATTTGAGTCTTGTGAATAATTGAGAGTTAACCTATCCAAATACTTTCTTGCATTAACCATCAAAACAGAGTATGCTATGAGCTTGAAGAATTCAGGATCTTTCAGTACTGCATGATAATCCTTCAGACTAACAGAATAATTGACTGTTGGTAATAGAGTATAAAAAAACTGAAACATACTGATCCCAGAGTCCACCCCACAGGTATTCCTGATTTAAACTAGGACCACGGTCATTTTATTTTGCAGTGTTCATGATGACTAAGTAGACCTCTAGGAAGATAACTACAGTTTATACACTGACATTCATCTCAAGAGGATGGAAAAACAGAAAAGTTCTATGAAGAACTTGACAAGATTGTACAAATTATAACAGGAATGTCTTGATCTTTGATAATTTCAACAACAAAGTATAGGTAGGTAACGTATGTGGGAAAAGATGGTTGTGGCTACTCAAATAAAAAACACAAAAAGTCTGTAAATTACTTGGATGCCTAAAGCCTTTTTATATATTGAATATTTTCTTTAAAGAATTATTATAAGGGTGGAGCCAAGATGGTGAAAGGAGAAGAGCCTCTCCTGGGTCTCCATAATAATTCAAAAATTTCAAAATTATTACTCTAAATTTTCGAGAGAAAACCCACAGAAAGATCCAGTGAGGCAATTCTCCAGACCAAGGTAACCTGGAAAATAGTGGAAAGGCTCGACTCCACGGGGTTAGTGGGGCAGCCCACCAGAGTAAAGAAACTTCAGCCTCCTGGAGGCAGCCCCAGGGCACCTGGAAGCTGTGGCTCATGGCAGTGGGGGCAGTTTGCTGATATACACCCTGGGGAGCACCGGGAACAACTTGGAGGACCAGTGGGGGAGACCTCTGTCAGGGTGAGTGAGTGCATGAATCCCAGACCATCAGGGCGGTTGCAAGAGTCAGCACAGTCAGCGCAGCGGTGGTGGCCACAGCAGCACAGATCCAGGCAACAAGAAAAAGTTGTGGAGCCGGAAAGCAGGAGCCTCCAGCCAACTGAAGCCCAGCAAAGGTAGGGGAGACTTCAGAGATTTGTCCTCTGTACCTGAAACAGAACTCTGGGGCTTTGATCACATTCAGATCCTAATCACAGTCTAGGTCTCCCACAGAACAGGCCCCCACACACACACCTCAGCCTTGTGGCAGAGGAGTACGCTTGTGGTCATTCACAGACCAGGAAGGCAGTCAGAGCTTCACACACTGAGAACTTTGTGTGTGTGTGTGTGTGTGGGGGGGGTAATTCCAATAATACTCAAAAGCTCAGGAAGCACCCCCAAACCAGGCACAGGATGGAGAAAGAGTAAGCAGAGAAAAAAGAGGAACACCATTGAGAAATACTTTGCCTATGATCCCAAGAAGGATCAAAATACTCAGTCTGAAGATGAGGAAGTACAAGCTCCTGCACCTAAAGACTCCAAGAAAAAACAGAAATTGGGCTCAGGCTATGACAGAACTCAAAAAAGACTTTGAAAATCAAGTGAGGGAGATAGAAGAAAAATTGGGAAAAGAAATGAGAGGGATGCAGGAAAGACATGAAAATGAACTCAACAGTTTAGTCAAGGAGATCCAAAAAAATGCTGAAGAAAATAACATGTTAAAAACCAGCTTAGGTCAAATGGATAAAACAGTTCAAAAAGTTACTGAGGAGAAGAATGCTTTAAAAAGCAGAACTGGCCTGATGGAAAAGGAGATAAGAAAGCTCTCTGAGGAAAAGAAATTCTTCAGATATAGAATGGAACTGAGGGAGGCTGCTGATTTTATGAGAAATCAGGACACAATACTTCAAAACCAAAAGAATGAAAAATTGAAAGAAAATATGAAACATCTCACTGAAAAAACAACTGATAGGGAAAACAGATTTAGGAAAGAGAATCTAAAGATTATTGGAACTATCTGAAAGTCATGATCAGGAAAAGAGCCTTGACATCATTTTCAAAGAATTACTACAGGAAAATTGCCCTGATATCCTAGAAGTAGAGGGCAAAATAGAAATTGAGAGAATCCACCAATCTCCCCAAGAAAGAGATAAAAAAAACAACCCCCAGGAATATTATAGCCAAGTTCCAGAACTCCCAAGTCAAAGAGAAAATATTACAAGCAGCCAGAAGGACACAATTCAAATATCGTGGAGCTGCAGTCAGGATCACACAGGACTTAGCAGCAACTACGTTAAAAGCTCACAGGGCTTGATATAATATTCTGGAAGGTGGAAGAGCTTGGAATGCAACCAAGAATCAACTATCCAGCAAAACTGAACGTCCTCTTCCAAGGAAAAAGATGGACTTTCAATGAACCAGGGAAATTTCAAATGTTCCTGTTGGAATGGCCAGAGCTGAACAGAAGGTTTGATCTTCAAATACAGGACTCAGGTGAAGCATAGAGAGTGGATGAGAGGGGAAAATATGAGGAACTCAATGAGAAACTACATGTATTCCTGCACAGAAAAATGATACTGATAATATTCATATGAACTTTCTCATTTAATAAAGCAGGTAGAAGGAGCTTTTATAGATGAAGTACAGGAGAAAGCTGAATTTGAAGATATAATGTGGTATAAAAATGGAGTCAATAGAAAAAAAGGGAAATGTAATAGGAGAAAGAAAAAGGAGAGGTGGAATAGGCTAAGATATTTCATATAATAAGATTTTATTACAGTGAGCTATTGCAATGATATGGAAGGGGGAAAGGCAAGGAGGAATGAGGGAATCTTTGCTCTTATCAGAGGTGACTAGGAGAGGAAATAGCATATATACTCAATGGGGTATAGACATTTGTAGTAAAAAGGAGAGAAGGGGGAAAGAGGGAAGGGGAGGGATGTGGGTGATAGAGGAGAGGATAGATCATAGGAGAGAATAGTCAGATATAACACATTTTCTTTTTTACTTCTTACAAGGGGCTGGGATTGGGTGGCCTTTCTGGGACGATGGGGCTGGGTAGTTGTTGGGTCTCAGAGGTGGTATGTGCGCTTGGGGTCTCTTGGCCTCAGGGCCAGTGATCAGTCTGCTGCAGTACTCAGCTACCCTACAGCACATTTTAGAAGAGGGACCGAGTGTAAGGAGAGAGAAAATATAATATAAGGTAGTGGGGAGGTATGGATGGAGGGAATTACAATCAGCAACAAGAATAGTGGAAAAATATGGAAGTAACTTTTGTGATGGACTTATCATAAAGAATGTGATCCACCCAAGACAGAGCTGATGGTGTCAGAACATAGACTGAAATACATTTTTTCTCTTTCTTTTGCATTATTTCTCATGAGGGTCTATATTTTTTGGGGGAAGAGAGTATTATGTTTACTCTTAAGCAATAATATTTTATTAATGTATAAAAAAATCACTTGTACAAAAATTTAAAAATTAATAAAAAAGAATTATATAGATGTTGCAATAACATTTGATTTATCCTGATTAAAAAGGCTCTGAAAAAAAATGGAATTGGAAAAAGAGGCTAAACCAATCTAATACCAAATATCAAAATAGTGGGTCAGTGCCCCCCCAGTGACCCAGGTGCTTCTGGTGAACTGGAAGAAAGCTCCTAACAGCCATGGTGACCTGGGGTTCCTTGGCCATGTGCCCCAAGTACCACATCCACTATTTTGTAGCTACCATCTTCCATATCTGGAATGCCTCCCTCTGCGCTTCTGTCTCCCAGAATATCTTGCTCCCTTTAAGTCGAGCTCACAAGCCCCTTCCCACGTGATTCTCCCCAATCCACTGCCCACTGTTCCCTACAGATTAACTTGTGTTTATTTTGACATGCGTTTGAAGAGCTTGCCTCTCCTGGGAGTTATCAGCTCACTGAGCTCAATCTGGTCTTTGAATTCCTTTTTGGTCCATAGAAAGGAGGTGCTCAGTAAATGTTCCAAGACTGATCTATCACTAGTAATATCTGGCATACTAATAAGTTACTGCCACTAACCAGGCCCTGAAGAGGGCTTTACAAATAGGCTGTTGTTATACCATTTTAGGGTGGCAGAAAATGGGGCAGAGAAAGGTTAGGTGACTTGCTCAAGGTCATAGAGCTACTCAGTAGTAGAGCTGAACTGAAACCCAGGTGATCTTTAATCCTGGCCCTATTTTCTTTTCCCTGAGTCCCATAATCCTACAAAAAATAGAAACAAAGACATGGAGATCACTGTGTAAGACACAGCTAAACCTGAAATCTATCCTCAAAGCATCTGAATACAAAAAGTGAAAAACCCCTAATATTCATAAAATGGAACAAATCTACTAGAATGACTCTCATCATCTATTTTTTCACCATCAATGACAAAAGTAGAATCATACATTTGGACTCCACTCCTTCCTTCTCCAGGAAATGATATAAAGTACCAACAGTTTTTACCAAAATACAGTCAACAAAAAGACTGGCTGAACCTCACAGATGACCTTCGCAATGCTTTGAAAAGTATACAGAACTCAGTTTTCAAGATTTTCTCAAAAGGAAAAAATATCCAAAGAAGAAAAACCATCATGAGTGTTATTTTGAATTTTAAAAAGACAATTAGGAAATTACTATATCTGCTTCTTCACTTCAAAATATTTGGTGAGTTTGATCCAAACACATACTGAAGCTATCTTTGATGAAATGGGAATCATGGAACAGATGGGGATAAGCCTTAGACAAGTGCTACACCTGGGTGGTGAGCTGGACCCAGAGAAAGAGAATAGGATAGGCTGCACTCAAGAATTTTTTTTTTTTAGATTTTTCAAGGCAATGGGGTTAAGTGGCTTGCCCAAGGCCACACAGCTAGGTAATTATTAAGTGTCTGAGGTTGGATTTGAACCCAGGTACTCCTGACTCCAAGGCAGGTGCTCTATCCACTGCACCACCTAGCCACCCCAAGAAATTGTTTTTAATGGATAAGACAGTTAAACGGTCTCAAGATACAAAAGCCCAGTTTCTTAATTCTAATACACTCATTATGGTGTTAAAAATCATTAAACAAATTACCAAAAATATCAATATTATGAACAATTTTAAAGGGGAATCATGGCTTAATGAGAATATGAACAGGATGCAGTACATTAGAGAAAAAAAATATGTGATAAATAAAAAAGTACTGAGGATACATATAATTGGAATAGGAAGCCAGTCATGCAGGAAGAGGAGTTACCAGATGGGCAATCCAAGTGGTATACTGGTACTACTAAAATGAAAACAAAATATGAAGGAGGTTTAAGTAAAGAAGGCAATATTTTTATGGAAGATTTATCATAAAATCTGGACAAAAGTCCCAAAGGATAAGTAGGTAATATCTTCCATAGTGGTGAAAGAAAAGAAGAAACCACAAATCATTCTGGGGATAGACTTGTTTTCTTGGGGATGGTTTTCGACAGGAGATAAGTACATATGGTTAGTCATTGAGACTGCCAGTTAGATGAGTGTGGATTAAATTTAGGCCTTACTGTACCCTATAAAGCAAATATCCTTATTATGTTGTCAATCTTTACTTACTTAAAAGGAAAGGATTACTTGCCTACAAATACGGTTTTCTCATTACTTCACAGGTAAACTGGGTATTACTCCCCAAGTCCATACCATAGGTTATCCAACAAGATGATAAATAACATCTGAGCTCACAAAGACTAATATTTTTGAGGGTGGGAGAGGAGGAATGGGGGTTAAATGACCTGCCCAAAGTCACACAGCTAGAGGCATCCAGTGTTGGGGCTAAATTTGAATGAAAATCCTCCTGACTCCAGGGCGGGTGCTCTATTCACTGTGCCACCACCTAGCCAGTCCTACTATTTTTAAAGTATGGAATGGCGAACACCTAAGTGTCCAAAGCCACCTCTCTACTTTTTCCCCACAAATTATCCTAAAGCTCACAATATTATCCCCATGTACTTCCTTCTAATTATGATAGTAATATTTAATTTTCCATTTGTTCAACGTTATTATTGCTATTCCTCCTGGAACGTTTGGTTAAGTGAAGCCTGTCAATATTAACCTTAACTGGGTAAAATCTGACTAAGGGAATGAATAGAATAAGGGAAGACTTTTGACAGATAAGAAATCAAATGAGAAGAAGAAAGGAATATAATATGTTTAAAAAACTTCCCACAAGATTTTATTTGTGGAATTATTTTCCCAACATCAAGTTTTTGGTTATTTTTGTAAATCCCTTCCCTTCTATTAGCCCATTGTGACTGCTTTAAAAAGTAGCCTTGTAATTCTGTAAATGTAGAATTTTGCACTCCATGCTTAATTCCCTAATTTACTCTGTTTACTAATAGATTCTAACTGGGTTTGAAGGAAGTATGAGTTAATGAATCTGTCTGCCTAGGTCTGGTTGACTCCAAGGCCTCTGGAAGACCAGAAAGGGAAAATACTTCTCCTATTTTCACACACACACACACACACACACACACACACACACACACACACGGGACTGGAGAAGTGGCCCCATCCAGTACGTCCTGGCTGAATTCCTGTTTTTAAATCCAGGAATCTAAGCTTGGAAGTGCAGAGTGGGTACAAATCTGCATTAATGGAGGACCTGACAGCAATGGGGAACTTTCTACACCAATAACAATGATTTTCAAGTTCACAACAGACATTCTTCTAGCAGTCCTGTGAAGCAGGTGAGAGAGATAACCCCATTTTTGAGGTGAATTAACAGAATCTGAGAACATCCCAGTGACTTGCCCAGAGTCACCTGGCTGGCATCAGTGCCCCTGTGGGCACCAGGTGGTGGTATGCCTCCTGAGAAAGGGCTTTAGAACTTGCTAGGAAACACTGCTCCGAGAAATTCCAAAAGCTCTTAAGATAAAGGTCCTTGGCCATTGCAAGGAGTCTCCAGTGATGATAACAATGAAGATAATGATGGAAATATCAATAATGCTAATGATGCTAGCTGGAATTTTTACAGCACTTAGTTGGGCACCAAAAATGACTTAATTCTCACAACAGCCCTGCCCATTCAGGTACTATCATAGACCTTATTTTATGTATGAGGACACAAACAAGTTAAGAGACTCACCCAGGGTCAGGCAGCTGATAAGAGTCTGAGGAGAGAACTCAGGCCTCACTGACCCCAGGCCTAGGGCACTAGGCTTCCTGGATGCCCCAAGATTGAATATCACCCTGTGACGTCATTCATGTTTTATATCCCCTTGGATATAGATCAAAATTTGGAGAAAAAATATGGGTGGAAAATGGTAGGTGTCAAAGCCTCATTTAGAAAAATCCCTATTACTGAGGTTGCACATGCCAGTAATCCCAGCTACCAGGGAAACTGAGGCAGGTACAATTCAATCTCATTGGGATGGTAACTACCAGGGAATGTGGTATAACAGACTGCCAAAGGAGGGGTAAATCAGGCAAGGCAGAAATGGAATCTGTCAAAACTTCTGTGGCAATGAGTAGTGGGATTGAGTCCCTAACTCAATCCAAGCATGGGTGAGGTGGTGAGACTTAGTCTTACCAAAAAGAAAAAAAAAATCACCTCAAAGTATTCCAGTAAATCACAAAATTAATTATTTTAGAAGTGAACACAAAATCAAATAACCAATTACAAATGAAAACAATGACTGGGATTTAAAAAGCAACTATAAAACTGGCTGTTAGGTCAAAGTTTTTTTACAGTTTTAATATATTTTTAATGAAATCCAACAACAAAAATTTGACAATTTTTTCTCATGACAGTGATCTGTTTAGACATTTCCACTGATTAAAAAAAAACATGTGTAAAAAATATTCATTGCACCTCTTTTGTTGTGGCAAAGAATTAGAAATTGAAGGGATGCCCATTGATGGGGAATGGCTGAATAAACTGTGGAATATGTATGTGATAAAACACTATTGTTCTGTAAGAAATACTGAGGGACTGGACTTCAGAAAAGTCTGGAAAGACTCATATGACCTGATGCTGAGATGAGCAGAACTGAATGACCACTGTACACACCAATAACAACAACACTGGGTGACGGTCACCTATGACAGATTTGTTCATTTCATCAGTATAACAATCAAGGACTTGTGATGGAAAATACTATCCACATCCAGAAAGGGGCTTGTGAAGTTTAAATGCAAACCAAAGTTTGCGATCTTCAATTTTTAAAAAGTGGTCTTATATATTATGTCATCAGTTTCTATTTTTTTCTTCCATTTGGATTTGATTCTTCTTCCACAACATGATTAATACAGATCTATGTTTACTATAATTATACAAGTAGAGTCTATATCAGATTGCCCTCTATTGGGGGAGGGGGAGAGGGAGGGAAGGGAGGGAGAAAAATGTAAAACTCAAAATCTTGTTAAAAAATGATTGGTGAAAACTGTCATTGCATGTTGCTGGAAAAACAAAGAGGTAAATTTTTTTTTAAAAAAGTAAGAAATCTCTACTGAAAAGAATGTGATGCTGAAGGATTTCCTCATTCAGGAAGCCATAGAAGCAGAAAGCACTAGAAGAATATGAGAACTATTTTGTATTTTATTCCTAAGAAATAGATTTTCTAGAAAAAAACAAAAGAGAAGCTTTAAAAGAGTCTGAAAGCAACCTGAATATCTTCAACAAGCATTTGTTCAAAACATGATAAAAGCAAAAGAGCAAGACATTCTATTAAATCAAATAAATGTTCTAATAGAATAAATAGAATCCATATAAATTCAGTTCATATGATGAATTATTACTTTCACAATGTTAATTAAGTTTTCTAATTAGCTAACAAGTATATATCTTTAGAAGAAATGTTCTCAGACTTTTTGCTAATCAAAATCAAACTAAAATAATGGACTCAAGAGCAAAATTCTAATAATTAAAAAGCATTTATTATGAAGCAAATTGTGTCTTTCTACATTAAGATAATGTGTCAAAATGAACTAGCAAATTTAGTGTTATGTACAAGTAAGTTCTATTCCAAAGGCTCATTGGTAAATAAGTTTTCCCATGGAAAAATATTATCCATTGCTATTATGTCCCAAGCAAACCAGTCAATTAATAAACATTTCAAGTAAAATGAACTAATCAGCAAGTCTTTTTAAAGCATATAACCATGTGTTTGGAACAGTTAAGCACTGGGGATCCAAAGAAGCGCAAAAACAATGACAACACAAAAAAGCTTACTGACATGAAATACAGTCCTAGCAGCACCATTTCAGATGTCCCTAACCAACAACAGAATGCTATCTTCATGGGGAAAATAGAGTCAAGGTGACCTTCGTATTTAGAATTGAAGATTCAGAGTTGGAAGGGACCTTAGATGTCATCAAATCTAATTTTCCCATTTTATAAGAAGGAAACAAAAGTCCAAAGAGATTAGGAGAGTTGTTCAAGGTCTCATTGGTAATAAGTCACACTGCCAAATTTAGGCTATTTCTACTACATCAAGAACCTGAAGCAGAACAACATCCCAAGTGATAGGATGAGAAAGGTTTCATAGGACATGAATTAGTTCTTACTAACTTATCAATAACTAACTCCCTAAATCTACATAAAAGAACGTCTCGAATATTTTCAAATGAGAACTAAAGGAGTAATTTTTCCCTCTAGCTTTATGTTCTCATACTATTTCACCATCAATTTAGAATAGCGAGCATTCAGAGAGCAAGTGAAGTTTATAAAGCCTTCATTTTAACTCATTTGACCCTCAAAATAGCAACATAAACTTGGTGAAGGAAATGCTGTTATCATACCCATTTGACAGATGAAGAAACTGAAGCATATAAAGATCAAGAAACTGGAACAGTCCACACTTAAAGAGTCTGAGGAGTAACTAAGCTGCTCATTTATTCATGCCACAAATTTGTACAATGTGTTGTTAGTTTGGAATCTACTTTGATCATAATACAGAGGATTTCATCCATTTACCCAAGAATCACTATCAAATAATGCCTCCTGTAATTGCAGAAAGCAGTATTACAAATAAATATAATTATAGAATGGGATGCAGAGCTGACACCAGTCTAAATGAATCATTAATATTTAAAATTGAACTCTAGAATTTCATTTCCAGTACTTCTGAAGGACAGAGAACCTTGCCTAGCAGAAAGTAGGCTTGCTGATTGGGTTATACTGCTATTGATTATTCAGAGGCAAAATAATAATTATAATAATAATCCCTAGAAGCCCAACTCATCTTCTATATTGGGGCAGGGTGAGGTGGGCAATATAAGGTGATGCCAGTTGAGATAGCTCTGTGTCCTGAAAGCATTCCAGATGGCAGAATTTCTGGCAGGAACAACAAAAAAAAAGCTCAGTTGAGCTCTGGAGACATCATTGACTAAATCAGCACTGGACCAAAGTGATGAAAATACTACCATGAATCTAAGAAACATAAAATGTAAAGGGTTGAAGTTTGGGTCTATTCAAAAACCATCCAAATGAAGGGTTTCATTGACAGAAAAATGAGGAATGCTCCTTCACGCTCAAGTACCACACTCATCAACTATCCACATAAAACTGGAGTATGGCATCCATATTTTTTAAATGATTATTTTATTTTTTCAATTACATTATTAAAGATTTTTTTCAACATTCATCCACACACATATGGATATTTTTAAGTAATATAATTTCCTTTCCTTGCCCCCTCCTGTCAGCGGCAAGCAGTCTGAAGAATATTGTATACATACACGTTTACAGATTTATGTTTAATATACACATTTATGTTTAACATGTTTATAGTTACTTTCTGAAAAGATAATGAAAGAAAACCATGAGATAAGAAAGAAAAACCTAAGACAAATTTTTAAAAAGTGAATGTAGTATTCATTCAGATTCTGTGGGATGTTTTTTGTTTCATTGTTTTTCTTTCTCTGGATGGGGATAGTATTGTCCTCAGCTGATCTCCTAGGGTTATCCTAGCTCTCTGGACAGTGAGAGCAGTTGCATCCATTCCGTCTGATCATCTCACAAGGTTGTTGTTAATGTGTACATTGTTTTCTTGGTTCTGCTCCCTTCACTCAGTATCAGATCCTGTAAGTCATTCCATGCTTCTCTAGAGTTTGACCACTCATTGTTTCTTATAGAACAATAATGTTCCATAGTATTCATATACCATAACTTATTCAGCCATTCCCCAATGGATGGGCACCTCCTCAATTTCCAATTCTTTGCCACAATAAAAAGAGCTTCTATAAATATTTTGGGACATGTGGGACTTTTCTCCATTTTTTATGATTTCTTCTGGATATTATATAGACCTAGTATTGGTATTGCTTGGATCAAAGGGTATAATCAGTTTTATTATAGCATTCATCTCAAAGAAGAAAAAATAATAGCTAAATCTAATGATCTTTTATCAATCTTCATCCTTTTTGATCGTCTGCAGCCTTCAATACTGTCAACCATCCTCTTTTTCTTAATAGTTTCTTGTCACTAGGTTCATAACCTGTTTCTATTCTTATTCTCCTTCTACTTGTAGAACTGCTCCTTTGAAGTCTTCTTCACTGCATCTTTCCTCAGACCTTTTCAGTTAACATAGGCGTCCTCTGGGACAACATCTTGGGCCTTCTAGTCTTCTTCCTCAATCTCCACAATTTCTAATGGTGATCTTATCATATCCCATGGATTCAATTATCATCTCAGTGATGGTGAATCTCAGATCTACTTACCTACCTCTAAGATTTACAAAGGGCTTTACACATACTAACCTGCTCTGCTGATCTCATCCATCCTACATAGTTAATCTGTTATCAAGACTTCATTTTATCCTCATAAAAACTCTCTCATCTAGACTATTGCAATCATCTACTGACTGGTATCCTTGCCATTCCACTCCATACTCCACTAAGGGGTCAAATAAACCTTAAACTGCACATCTGATCATGTCACTCCCTATAGAAACTATCAAAGCAAACCTCTCCCCTTTGTTCTACTTCTATTTTTTTAAATAAATCATAACCTCTCCCTCCCCTATCCCCAAGCACTGTAAATCCAGTGACACTGGGCTCCAGGCAATTCTTCAAACAAGATATTTCCTCCCTAGATAGACTTAAGGCATTTTCTCTGGCTGTCCCCTAGGCCTGCAAAGCTCTCCCTCCTCCTCTCTACTTCCTGGATCCCTTGGCTTCCTTCAAGTCCCTGCTAAAATCTTACCTTCCAAAGAAAACCTTTTTTGATCATTCTGCTCAATTCTAGTGCCTTCCCCAGGTGGGTCATCTTCAATTCATCCTGATATGGTCGATCTTTTTGGTGCAGTTATTTGCACATTTTCTTCCCCATTCCACTGTAAGTTCCTTGAGAGCTGCAACTGCCCTTCTCTGAATTCTCAGTGCAAAGGAAGTTACCCTAATGAGTGCTTAATGACTGATCATATTGATTTCTTGATGTATATAGATGACATCACAGTACATGGCACCCCTGAAAAACAAAGTCCAACTTTTTCATTTCATGAACTCTTTTTTCCCCAAAGCTACTAAATGCCATTTGGACATTATAAGAGTAAATTTTTAAACACATAACCAAGAAATATACATACTGAAGACTTGAAGCTTAAATCCAGATCTCATATTGGAACCAATAGCTGATGATACCAACAAATAACTTGATCTCCTACAGGCTGTACCCAATGAAGAAAAAGATTATCAAGGAGAAAGTTGTAGCATTAAAAGACTTAATGGCATCCCGAAATAAGAACCGAATGGTACTTATATATTAAAAGAATTTAACAACTATTTATTCCAGTCTTAGGACATGAAGTAAATCAAAATAAATTTGGAAAATAACCTGAACAAAAACTCATATAACATTAGCAAAACATAGAGCATATTACACCAAGGCAACCATTAAAACATTAATACTTCCTTGCCAAAAAAGAGGGAAAGATTTGAGGGATGTTCTAAGAGTAAAATAAATAAAAATGGTAAAAATTTAATGGAAATACTTTTGAAACAATAACCCCCAACTTTAATGAGTAACAGTAAAAGTTCAAAACAAGCTCAAGACATTAGATTTGTTAAAAGGAACTGACAATGGTTTATGTCCATGTGGAACCCAAGAAACAACCCAGATGCAGAAAAGGAAGGTCTTACAAGATAACATATGAATGAATTTACAAGTCAACAAAAATCAGCCAAATAGGACCAAACAAATGACTGGGTCATGGGGATTAGCTTAAGGAACCCAAGTCACTGCTAATAGATATTATAGTCTCTTCTTAAGGAGTCTAGATTTAGTGATCATCAGACAAGTGATCCCATTCCATCCCATTGTCTTGTGCTCTTATCTTCAGTTAAGTGACTATGCTGATGCCTCTTCTTCAAGGTTCATAAAATGTTCCCTGGATCACTCCAGTCCACAACTAGCTCTCTCTCCTATCTCTTTTTCCTTTTGTTGATAGAGTCTTTGAGAAGGCTATAGACAATACATTATTCCACTTCTTTTCTCCCCCTCTCTTAACTCTTGGGTCTAGCTTCAGACCTCGTCATTTAATGGAAACTGCTCTCTCCAAAGTGACTATTTCGATTGCTAAGTCTACTGGTCTTTTCTCAATTTTCATCCTTTTTAAGAAATTACATATATTTGATTTGTTTATTTGTTTATATATTTTATTTGTTTTACAAAAGTTGTTTCTACCAATCATTTTTTTGCAAGGTTTTGAATTTTACAATTTTTCCCCTCCCTCCCTCCCTTCTCTCCCAGAAATCAATCTGATATAGTTTTTACATTTGTTTCCATGATATGCAGAGATCAAAATTGAATGTGATGAGAGAAAAAACATATCCATAAGGAAAAAAAGAAAATATTAGAGATAGAAAAATTACATAATACATAGGACAACTGTTTAAAAATTGAAGATAATAATTATCTTTAGTCTTCATTTAAACTCCCCAGTTCCTTCTCTGGATATAGATGGTATTCTTTATCACAGATCCCCTAAAATTGTCCCTGATCATTACAGTGATGGAGTGAGTCCACCAAGGTTGGTCATCACCTCAATTTTCATCCTTTTTGACGTCCTCTTTTTCCTTTATATTATTTCTCTGGGTGATCTCATCAGCTCCCATAGATTCAATTATCATCTTTATGTTAATGATTCTCAATTTTAGTTATCCAGCCTCAACCCCTTAGTCTTGCATTTCCAATTTCCAATTCTCAATCTGGATCTCTCTTAGAGACATCTTAAATTCACCATATCCAAAACAGAATTTGTTATCTTTTACCTTCCTCCCCCACATTTCTCTACTGTTGTCCAGGGCACCACTATTTTCCAAATTTCAAAACATAGAATGTAGTCTTTGACTCCTCACTCTTTTATCTGACCATCCAACCTGTTGCCAAGGCCTATTGATTTTATCTTTATCATATCTCTAATGTATGCCCCTTTCTCTCTCACCTTGCTACCAATCTAGTTCAGAACTCATCACCTTTACTCTTGGACTACTACATTACCCATTCCCCTGCCTCAAGTCCCTTTTCATTTCAGTCTCTCCTCCACTCAGAGGTCAAACTAATCTTAAAGGACCAAGATATCTCTCCCGTAAATAAAGACCAATAGTTCCCAGTAATTTTGAAAACCAATTATAAAATCCTCAAACACTCAAAGCTCTTCATAACCTGCTCTACTGCCCCTTTCCATCTCCCCCAACCTCATATAATAATACTCTAAGAGTCAGTGACCCTGGCCTCTATGCTGTTCTTTTCACAAAACATTCTATCTCCACAGGCTGTTCTCCATGACTGGAATATTATCCCTCTTCACCTCTCTTCCTTCTAAAGTCTCATCCTCTACAAGAATTCCTTCCTGATCTCCCTTTCATTTCCTCCATTTGACCAGGAGCTCCTTGAGGGCAGGAACTATCTTTTTTCTTTCTTCATAGCACCAGTACTTCCTCAGTACAAACAGGCACTTAATAAATGATATGTGACAGCAAAATTATAGAAATAATGCAACCCAACACTTTGACAGTTAAAGCACCTACCCAACACCTAGCAAGATATATCACTTCTCCATTCATTAAATAGCGGTGGCTCTCTACTGAAATATCTCCAGGATCAAATATAAAATTTCTTACTTTTTAAAGCCCACCACAATGGCACCTTCCTACCTTTCCAGTCTTCTCCTACCTTACTCCCTCAATAGACTCTACAATGTAGAAACTTTGGTTTCTTTGTGACTGCCCACATCTCAATTGTCAATAAACATTTATCAAGTGCCTACTAGGTACACTCATTATGTTAAATACTAGGGACAAAAAAAAGGACAAGTCCACACCGACCCGAAGCTGAAGGAACTAACAGTCTGGTAGAAGACCACCCAGAAGAAAGCTGAAGGCCTGGGGCTGGGGACAGGGAGCTATCCAAGCTGGGTGCAGAGAGCCGATGAGAGCAGAGGGCCATGTCTGGGAGGCTCTCCTCCTCGCCTGCCTGTCTTCCCATGCCTTCCTCTAAGGCTATCTGCAATGAGTCTTGTGTGGCACTGTTTCTACAGTCGTTGATGTGTTGTCTCTGCCATTAGACTGTGTCTCAACGATCTCTATTTGTATTCTCAGGGCTTGGTCCAGGGCCTGGCATATTGACGGTGGTTCATAAAAGCTTCTGAACTTGAGCTCACATGACCCAGGAACTAGAAAGCTGTGCAAGAAGGAAGTTTGTGATCTTTAATTGACTTTGAGATGACCAGACTGTCTGCAACACATGGAAAACTCAAAAACCTGTTGGAATCCTCCACCAGTGCACCATATTAAAACCAGACGGTTATCGCAGGCCAAACTGTCGCATATAATTGCCAGATATAAGACTTAAGAATGTAACATTATAAATTTAAGAATAACACTTTTAATCTTGGAGCTAATCTCGGAACCATGTGAAATGAACATCTTTCAAATTCTAAAGACCTTGCAAAGGAACTCCAAGGCCTGGGGGATGATAAGGGGGCCCCCATCACTCTTGTACCAAGGACACTTTTAGGAAGGGAACACAGAACAGACAGACATCCTGACACTAGTTCCTTCTTCAGTGACAGAAAGAGCTATTTTCCACCTGTGCATAGTCTACTGAACACTAAATATAAAAGAAGAGCAGACTAGTGTCTTATCCCAGAACACTTTCTATACACATCCCATCAAAGATGAGAACAAGATGATCACAACTGTGATTTAATTTAATATCATTTATACTATAATTTGTAGCTTACAAAGTTCCTCATAACATACAATACCTCAACAGATTTTATATCAGCCCTTGGAGGCATATGCTACAGGACTCATTATCCTCATTTTGCAAAGGAGGGAACTGAGGCTAAGAGATGAAGTGATTTCCCATGGTCATGGAGCTAGTAACTATCTGGAATAGGATTTGAACCCAGAACTTCCAAATTAGAAGTCACAGTGAATTCACCTGTCAACTTATTTAAACCAGAATCAGAATTTAAGCTCTTTCAGTAACAAACAGTAAAAGGAAATCATATAAGGTTTAAATGATTTTTAGAAAAAAATTCACTTATTTTCTAAACTTTTGTTGAAATAAGTATGAACTATAATAGACCCATACTACAGTAATAATCTCAAACTCTTTATACATTGTCTACCATGTCCTAATTTAAAAATAAATATTTTTTTTAAATAGAATAGGAGAGAGAAAAAGCAAGATGAAGTGTGGAATGTCAGGCCAGGAAAAAAAAGAAGAAGAAAACAAACCGCTGCCATGTAACCCACCCACTGGGCCAAAGGTTAAGTCATTTAGTAAGTTCAAAGATCTTCAAAGAGTTCTTAGATCCCGATAAGCCCATATGTTACCAAAATTCTATGAAAAAGCTCTTACTTTCCAATCTGCTTCTCATGTTGAAGTTACAGAGTACACAGATGCTTGGCATCACTCCTCAGTCTTCTTAAATTCTCACACCAGATAATCAAGTTCCACCAAGAATGATCCATCTAAAATTCTAGAAATGCCTTATTCCATCAGTGCTTAGTTCCCTTGTAAAAACTGAAAGTGTCCATAAAAGACCATTCAGTTACTGCACAATAAGTGTTAATTTGCTAATTTCTTCACAGGTAATCAATTAAAATGTAAAATATTGGATAAAATTAGTTGCACTAAATTTAACAGCTGCTCCATAAGCATAATTAGTTTCACAAGGGCCATATGTATGCTGAGCAGAGACAGAGTTGAAACAAATAGACAGATTTTAAAACAAGTTTGAGAAAAATCTGCATTTAATTAGCAGGTGGGCACTACAACTACATAATGTTTTTATACATTTATATTTATGAAGTGACAGAAGATCTAAAGGCTTTTTAAAATAGCGTTTATTGTTTGAATGGGAACTGTTTTGCTGCATGCTAAAGTGATTTAAATCCTTATAGCTCCACTTTGAAAAAAATCATAAATGGTGAAAGAAAACATGTGGAAAACTGTAAAACTAGAAAGAATTTGCGACAAAAAACAGATACACATACCATAACCAAAAGGAAACTACACTTAATTAAATGTACACTACATCTGGAATATCAGCCTAATAAAATGTGAAACTATTAATTTTCATTGTTCTAAAGGAAATGAGGTCAGTGTCATTTAATAATTCCCCAATTACTTTGGACTAACACAATGGGTTTTATCTTCTAGTCTCCCTCTAAACTTAAAATATTATGCTCTTAAAAATATCCTTACCGTATGCTATTAAAATAAACACTAAATCTAAATTGTAAAAAAAAAAATTAACAAATGAAAATCTTTAGTTATTTCCAATTCCAGTCTTATTCTCAAATGTTTTAAATTATAGTATGTATTATATACATACTATTCTTATTAATGAAAAAATAAAAACACTAAAGAAAAAGTAAATACTCAATAACTAATATTTCTTTCCTTAAATAATCATCTGATTTTCCAATATCTGTTATATTGGTTCAGCATTAAACTCTAATGTTTCCCCCTGTGTCAGCTGAGATAAAGTAAAGGGAATCCATAAAAAAAAAATTCTTCCATTTAACCTAAAGGAATAATAGCTTAATGCATAAGGAAACAATGCAATTTTTGACATGAAAGTGATCGATATTTTGACTTAGTTTTTGTGAGCAGAGAAAAAGAATTATATCAAATAGGCAAAATACTATTCAGAAGGCTAGTTACTTTCCCAAATGCAATAATGTCTTAGATTTCAAAGATTCTGAATTTCAATATTAGTAATAGTTAACATTTATATAACACAACAAGGTTTGTAAAAAGGTGGTTTAGAAATTTAAAGTGCTTACCAAAATGAACTAAGATATTTCAGATATTTTTAATGGAGAATAATTAATGCATTCTTCACAAAACAGAATAAAAGATCTCTGTAACTAATGGGCACAACTGTACTTCCTAAAGGTAAAAATGTAAAATTGGGGGAATTTTTCAATTGGAATCTTAAACATCATATTAAAATTAAATCACAATAAAAATGACTGTTTTAAAATGTTTAATAAAAGTAAAATGGTCAGAACATGGCAAATATAAGAAAAATACAGACTTTAAGAAAAACATTATACAAGTAATGTTTTTTAAAAAAGTAAAAAACAGGGACCTTTATATGTCCAAAGTAAAAGGAACAAGTCAGAGAGACAATACCTCCAAATATGATACAGAAAACAGAAATATTCAGAGTACTTATTTATATAAAATAACAAATAATAAAATGGGAGGAAAAAGCTAAAGAAATTAGATACTAATCAGTTTTTCTTAACAAGAAACTATGAATGGTGAGAAAAATCATGATCAGTCATTAATTTGCAACTACCATCTTGTTCTCATACAAGCGACACGAGTGGAAGGAAATAATGGTTGCAAAGCCTGTTTTCTAATTTCCTTGCTTCCCACTATTTTTAGCAAGTTCTAAGCATTCTCGCTCAGTATTTCAAGTATACACGAATGGATAAAAAGCTTTTATTATGCATTTCTTATGGCCCAGCTCTCTTCCCTTGAGCTTACCTCCCCACCTCCACCAAACGCAGACACAAAGTCAGACCATTCCCTTGATCTTGCCATTGCCCCAGAATATACCATCTCTGTATCCTCTCCCTTTGCTTTCCCTTAGAAGACTGTGCTTGTCATCCACACGATGACCTCCCAATCCCTTGACCTCTGAGTTCTCTCCCAAGACATCTCCCTTGCCACTCTCTCCTTTTCTCCCTCTCTTGACATTCTGGTGACCCAATTCAGCTCCACCTTGTCCTCATCTCTGGGACCACAAGGTGCCCTTATCATAACAGCAATCATGCCTTGAGAAGCTTTAGCCTTGGATTACTTCCACCACTCACCATCATCACTCCTATACAACAGAGGTAGAAAAAAAATTACATAACTGTTGTGAAGGGGCTGACTAAAGATTTGTGCTACACCACCTCGGGACTCCTCACTCCTACTAGGCAATCCTACTGTACCTCTGATATCAACTCACTGTCCACTCTTTCAGACTTTCTTATCCTTTCTAAAATATCCTATGGCTCCCCTTTCCTCTCAACCAAGGACCCTCCCTAATGATACAGAAAAAATTCCTGTGAACTCCTCTTCTCCCCTCTTCCTCATCTCCTATCACTCAGATGCCCTCTGCCACTCTCTCCTCTACCCCTTTCTCACATGATGAAGTGCTCTCAATCCTTACTCTTCTTCCCTCTATCTGTTCAAACAGTCCTATTCTATCCTGACTTCTCCACCATGTTCATGTTGCCTCTCTATGTCATCTCCACTCCATCTCTTCTTTTCCCAGTCTTCTGGCTCATTCCCTATTGTATACAAATATGCTCATATCTCTTTCAATTGATCCTTCCATCCCCACCAAGTAATATCCTACAACTAGGGTCAATCAACAATAAGTACCTCCACTTTCTCTTCTCTCGCTCTCTTCTTGACCTCTTTGAAATCTGGCTTCTCACCACCAAAACTCCTGTCTCCAAAGTTACTAATGATATCTAG
This sequence comes from Macrotis lagotis, assembly GCF_037893015.1. Taxonomy (NCBI): domain Eukaryota; kingdom Metazoa; phylum Chordata; class Mammalia; order Peramelemorphia; family Peramelidae; genus Macrotis; species Macrotis lagotis. The sequence goes on along the minus strand of NC_133663.1, from coordinate 18,109,724 downwards.
GTTCCCAAATCCAGTGGCCTTTAATCTCAGTCTTCATTATCCTTGACCTCTCTGTAGTCTTTGACTCTGTTGATCACATCTCCTTGATATTCTGTTCTCTTTAGATTATGAGCATGCCAATCCTGGTTCTCCTTCTACTTTATCTGACCATTCCTGCTCAGTTTCCTGAGCTGGATCTTCTTCCAGATTCCTTTCCCTCTAACAGCACGGTTCCTCAAATGTAGTTCCAGCCTGGGTTCACTTTTCCTCTTCTACATTCCACTACATTGATGATCTCATCAGCTCCCATGGATTTAAATGTCATCTCTAATGATGATTCTTAAATCTACCTATCCTGTCTTGACTTCTCTGCTGGCCTCCAAACAGCAATGATGATGATGATGATGATAACAGGATATGACTTTACTGGTAATTTTCAGGTACTGATTATGCACCATACATTGTGCTAGGTAGACACTAGAGAGTTTATTTCTACTAGGGAGATAGAGCATGTATACAGAAAAGGAAATATAGAATTTGTACAGAAAACCCAGTGATTTTGGTGCATAGGAAGGGAGCTGTAAGAAGGAAATAATCAATGAGGGAATCAGGAAAAGTTTCTTGCATAGGTATAAAGGTGAACTTGCCAGACAAGAAAGAGGTCCAGAGCAGAAGGGGGATGACATGTGTGTCAGGAAAAGTCAAACATCCAGTCTGTCTGGAGCACAGAGTGAATGAGGGAGGCTAATGACAGAAGGGTGGGAAAACAGGTTGGCAATAGATTATGAAGGACTTTTAATGAAAAGTTTATGTGTATCCCAAGGAGCTGCTGGAACATTTTTAACAGAGAAATATTTCAGGAATATTATTATGGCTGTTGTGTGGAGAAAGGCTTGGAGAGGGAAGAGAGAAGAAACAGAGAGAACCATGAGAAGGCTATAGTTATAGTCCAGGTTAGTTCTTGTCCTGTATTATTAAAGAAGACCAAAAGGACATCACTATGTTAGAGACAGTTACAGCATGTCTGATTGTGGCTGATCAGACCAATGTGAGCTCTGGACGCTCTACCAGAGGCCAGGCACAAATGTACCTGTCTAGGGCTATTGTGCTATGGGCAAAGAGAGGGGGGGGAGGGGAATGAAAGAGATGTTGAGGAGGTATAATCATCCAGATGGCAACTGGATGAATATGGGAATAATTGAGAGGAAAACTCTAGCTGAGGATGGTTCTTAATTTGTGAGCTTTGAATATTGGAAAACTGAAGCTGCTTTAGACAGAAATTAGATAGCTAAGAGAAGGGATGGGTTTTGGAGGAAAGAGAATATTTTAGCTTTTTACATATTGAATTTGGGCTACTTATGGGGCATTTAGGTAATAAAAATGAGGCATCATTTGAGACTGATTCTTTGGCCCATAGTCTCCACTTACAGTGTGCAGGTTGAGTACAGGAGAAAGAGTAGAAAGAAATGGAAATGAATGTACAGGTGCAAAACTATCACAAATTTTGAACTCAGGGAAAAAAACAAAAAAAAAAATTAAAAAAACTTCTTATTCATTACAAAAAAATTAGTAAAAAATTATTTCCAGTACTTCTCATTCACCACCTTTTTTGCAAGTAATTTTGTTAATTTCAACACACAGAAATGCATTATAAAAAACTTGGCTTGTTTAAAAAGTTTAACATATAAAGTATGCTTAATTTATAAAGTATAGTTTACTGAGATATAATCATAAACTTGTAAATTTCATATACTTCTATATTTCATAATTTTTTTTAAATCTACACTTAATGTTAAATTTTTTTAGTTTGTGGAAAATAGATGAAACCTTAAAAATAGAAGAATGATTAACAATACAGTGGGGAAAAAAAAGGCATGAAGTAGCATGGCTGGATGAAGAAAAGATGGAAGACCTGGATTCAAATCCTGTCTCTGACATACATCTTCAGAATATGACCATGGGCAAGTCACTTGAACTCTTAATGGTTAAATCAACTCTCTACAATGATAAAATACCAAGAAACTTTTGATCCATACCAGATCAGGCCCAATCTTCATTCAAAATGAAGAAAATTATTACAGTTTCTGGAATTTGTGTCTTCCACATTGTTAATCAGATATAGAAAGCATTCATTATTTTTAAAAGATGGGGGGAAAAAATCCCAGTGACCACAATATCAACATCATCAATTAAACCAACTTTCTCTAAGCATTTATTGTGAGCTGGCTGACAGCAGTTGCTGAGGAAATAGTCAGTCATCATTGATTAAGCACCTACCAAATCACTGGGCTTCGGGCTTGGGTGTCCCTGCCCTGGAACAGTTCCCAGGGTAATGGGGAGGACAACATGAAAACAAAGCTACGATGGGACTTTTACTTGGGCTTAAGGAAGCCAAGGAAGTCAGGAGGTGAAACTGAGGGGAAGAGCACTCCTACAATGGGGGACAAGAGGAGGAAATGCCAAGAGGCTGGCATGAGACCAGTGTCCCTGGATCCAAGAGCAGGGATGGGGAGGGGGATTCAAAGAGAAAGGTGGCAAGAAACTAGATTGGGAAGGGTTGTGAATGCCTCTAAAAGACAGGCAGACAATAAAGTTCTCTGAGTCAGGGTGGACAATGGGAGGGTAGGGTGACAAGGTGAGGCTGCACTGTGGGAGGGATTAGAGTGGGGACAGACTTCAAGTTGACAGACTCCTAGCAGACTCTGCAGTGATGCAGGCAGGAGAGAGTGTGGCATGGTGGTGGAGGGTATGTGACAGAGGAGCAGATTGGAGATGGAGAATGAGAGAGAATAAGAAGTTGAGGACTTCTAGGTTGTGAGTGTGGAAGCCTGGGAGGATGAGGTGGCCCCCCACAGTAATAGTGAGTTCAGACAGAAAATAAAGTGCCATATATGAAGCAACTATAGGAAGGATAGAGGGTAATATTATATATACTTTTTAATAACAGAATAAAATAATAGCATAACAAAATAATTTTCTCACAATCTCCTATTAAATAAGATCGCTGTTGCGGAGCGGAGCCAAGATGGAGACAAGAGAAGAGCCTCTCTTGGGTGCTCTCTCTTTATAATATTTCAAAACTCATAAAATAATGACTCTAACTAAATTTTCAAGAGACAGAACCCACAGAGGGATCCAGTGAGGCAATTCTACAGCTCCAGGTAACTTGGAAAATAGCAGAAAGGCTTGGTTCCATGGGGTTAGAGGGGCAGCCCACCAGAGTGAAGGAACTTCAGCCTCAGGGCTCACGGGTAGCAGGGGCAGTTTCCTGACATACACCCTGGGGAGCACTGGGCACAACTTGGAAGATCAGTGGGGGACATCTGGCAGAGCAAGCACATGAAGCCCAGCCCTCAGGACACTCACACCCCAGCCCCATGGCAGAGAGGTGCACTTATGGTCATTCACAGACCAGGAGGGAAGACAGAGCTTCACACACTGAGATCCTAGTGGGGGGGTGGTGTCCCAATAATACTCAAAAGGTCAGGAAGCACCCCCAAACCAGGCACAGGCTGGGGAAATGAGTAAACAGAGAAAAAAGAGGAACACCACGGAGAAATACATTGTCTATGATCCCAAGAAGGATCAAAATACTCAATCTGAAGATGAGGAAGTACAAGCTTCTGCATCTGAAGACTGCTTAGAAAAATGGAAATTGGGCTCAGACTATGACAGAGCTCATAAAGGATTTTGAAAACCAAGTAAGGGAGGGAGAAGAAAAATTGGGAAAAGAAATGAGAGAGATGCAGGAAAAACATGAAAAAGAAGTCAGCAGCTTAGTCATGGAGATCCAAAAAAATGCTGAAGAAAATAATATGTTAAAAACCAGCTTAGGTCAAATGGATAAAACAGTTCAAAAAGTTATTGAGGAGAAGAATGCTTTAAAAAGCAGAATTGGCCAGATGGAAAAGGAGATAAGAAAGCTCTCTGAGGAAAACATCCTTCCAATGTAGAATGGAACTAAAGGAAGCTGATGACTTTATGAGAAGTCAAGACATAATACTTCAAAACCAGAAGAATGAAAAATTAGAAGAAAATATGAAACATTTCATTGAAAAAACAATTCATCTAGAAAACAGATTCAGGAACTATAATTTAAAAATTTTTATTGGGATACCTCAAAGTCATGATCAGGAAAAGTCTTGACCTCATTTTTAAAAAATTCCTAGAGGAAAATTGCCCAGATATCCTAGAAGCAGAGGGCAAAATAGAAATTGAGAAAATCCACCAATCTTCCCCTGAGAAAAAGATAAAAAACAAACAAACCCAGGAATATTATAGCCAAGTTCCAGAACTCCCAAGTCAAAGAGAAAATATTACAAGCAGCCAGAAGGACACAATTCAAATAAAGTGGAGTTGCAGTCAGGATCACACAGGACTTAGCAGTAACTACATCAAAGGCTTGAAGGGCTTGGAATATAATATTCCAGAAGGTGAAAGAGCTTGGAATGCAACAGAGAATCAACTACCCAGCAAAACTGAACATCCTCTTCCAGGGAAAAAGATGGACTTTCAACAAACCAGGGGAATTTCAAATGTTCCTGTTGAAATGACCAGAGCTGAACAGAAAGTTTGATCTTCAAATACAGGACTCGGGTGAAGCACAGAGAGTGGAGGAGAAGAGTAAAATATGAAGGACTTAATGGTGATGAACTACATGTATTCCTGCATAGAAAAATGATACTGATAATACTCATATGAACCTTCTCATTTAATAGAGCAGGTAGAAGGAGCTTTTATAGTTGAAGCACAGGACAGAGCTGAATTTGAAGATATATTGTGAAAATGGAGTCAATGGCTAAAAAGGAAATGTAATGGGAAAAAGAAAAAGAAGAGGAGGAATAGGCCAAGATATTTCATATAATAAGATTTTTCTTTATTACAATGAGCTATTGCAATGATATGGAAGGGGGGAAGGCGAGGGGGAATGAGGGAACCTTCGCTCTCATCAGAGGTGGCTTGGAGAGGAAACAGCATATATACTCAATAGGGTATAGACATCTAGAGTAAGAAGGAGAGAAGAGGGGGGTGTGAGTGATGGAAGAGAGGGTGGACCATGGGGGAGAGTGGTCAGATATAACATATTTTCTTTTTTACTTCTTACAAGGGGCTGGGATTAGATGGCCTAGGCAGGACCACAGGTCCAGGTGGTTGCTGGGCCTTAGGGGTGGTAGGTGGGCTTGGGGCCTCATGGCCCTAGGGCCAGTGATCAGTCTGCTGCACCACTCAGCTACCCTACAGCACATTTAAGAGTGAAAGGAGAGAGAAAAAATAGTTTATAGTAGTGGGGAGCGGCTAGGTGATGCAGTAGATAAAGCCGGGCCTGGAGTCAGGAGTAACTGGGTTCAAATCCGGTCTCAGACACTTAATAATTGCCTAGCTGTATGGCCTTGGGCAAGCCATTTAACCCTATCTGCCTTGCAAAAAAAAAAAAGAGCTATAGTAGTGGGGAAGTACAAATGAAGGGAGTTGCAATCAGCAATGGCCACAGTGGAAAAATATGGAAGTAGCTTTTGTGATGGACTTATCATAAAGAATGTGATCCACCTGCAACAGAGCTGGTGGTGTTGGAACACAGACTGAAGCACATTTTTTATTATTATTATTGTTATTGTTATTATTATTGTTGTTATTATTATTATTATTATTATTTGAGGGGGGGAGTTGCAGGGCAAATGGGGCTGGATGACATGCTCAGGGCCTCACAACTGGGTGACTGTTGGGTGTCTGAGGCCAGTTTTGAACCCGGGTGCTCCGTCCACTGCATCACCTAGCTGCCCCTATTAATATTATTTATTATTAATTTATTTTGTTTTTTGCAGGGCAATGGGGTTGGGGTGGCTTCTCCAGGGTCACACAGCTAGGTAATTGTTGGGTGTCTGGGGCTGGATTTGGGGTCAGGTATTCCTGACTCCAGGGCTGGTGCTCCGTCCACTGCGCCACCTAGCTGCACCTATTATTAGTATTTTTTTTAATTTAAATTAAATTTTTTTTTCTTCTTTCCTTTACTTTATTGCTCATGAAGTTCTATATTTTGGGGGGTGGGTATATTATGTTTGCTCTTAAACAAGAATATTTTAGTAATGTATAAAAAAATCATTTGTACAAAAATAAAATAAATACAATTCAAAAAAAATAAGACAGCTGTTAAGGAATTCAACAAAAGAAGTTATCATGTGGCCTTAGGTTAAATCATCTAATTTATTTGCCTTGGTTTACCCATCCATAAAATGGCAGTAAAAACTGCACCTACTTCTGAGGGTTGTTGTGAGATCAAATGAGAAATTATTCACAATTTGCTTTGCAAATCTCAAAATACTATATACATTCTAGCTCTTAGGATAAACAGATCTGGGACAAGTTACTAATCTATTTAACATCCATTCTATTAATAACATTATCTGATGTAAGACTATTATAGTGCTTTAAGAATTGTCAAGCAGCTCGTTTCTGTTCTCTTACTTGATGCTCACAACCCTTTAAGAACTAAAGGTATCATTTCCATTAAACTGATAAGGAAATTAGGTCTGAAAGAGATCAAGTACTTTACTCAATCCTACAATTATTAAATGAGAATCAAAATCTAATCTGTCCTGACTCCAAGATTAGTGCTTTTCCCACTAAGTCACACTATCTGCCTCTCATATGAAACTAATATTTGGCTGCCTAATATTATTTCAATACTTTGCTGGCGCTATGTCCATTAGGCTATTCCAGTGCAGATGATTCCTCACCTGTTCTCATTTTCTCATCTCAAGACCTTTGTGCACATCCTCCCACATGGTGTTGGTCTTTCCAGTATCTTCAAGGTTCGTTTGAGTCCTGGCTCTCCCAGACAGAAGAGCCATCATTAGCCACGCTTTCCAGTGGGGCCATAAACACTCTGACTCATGGATGCCAGTTTTGTTCTTGGTGGGGGAATCAAAATTCTCTTTGCTCCTTAATGCCCACACCAAGCTCTCCTGCCACCACCATCACTAAGAAATTCTCATGCCTTGAGGTTCATAATATTTAATCAATCAATCCAGATGCTAATGGTCTTTATCCCACTGAGATATTCATTTTCCTCCCAAGTTCAGTTCCTGGCTCATAATCTTTCTCTTGGAGAGACAGCTCCTCGTCTTCATACTTAAAGGACTTCAATATACATAATGACAGTTCTTCAAATCCCCTTATTTCCTACCAACAGTTTCTCAATTTCTTCAGAAATTGCTGTGACTTTGTCAGTAGAAATGACATTAAGGAAGAGGCACTAACATCTACTTTGTCTATGTTCCTTAAAGACCAGGAGACCTTTCCATTTGACTTGCTGCTGAATCCGTCCCCCATCAGTACGGGAGTTCCTCAAGAGAAAGCTCTGAATTACTTTTCCATTTGTATCTTCAAACCTATCAGTGAGTTGGAAGGATACCTGCTCAAGCATGGGAAGACTTTCCCTGGTGGAAGGGGTGAATGAGAACAATTTGTTCCCATGGCCATGAAGGCGGGTGAAGCAGGCGCTGGGGGGTGCCCAGAGCTTGATCAGACATAGTAGAGACCAAGGTCATCCACTGCATCCCACACCACTACGAGTTGTCCAGACTTTTGTCCTGCCACTGGACTTCTCTCACTTGTGAGACTGAGAACTGGGCAACTCTTCCTCACTTCAATTCAATTCACTCACATGAAGAGATGAGAGATGACTCATGCTGTCACTGCTTCTCTTTGAAAATGAAGGACAAAGAACAATGTTTATCTTGGATAGCAAACCTTCATCTGAGAATTTTGATACAAAGATCACTTCGCCCTCTCTCCCAGTTTTCTTTCTTAACTGAGACACCTTAATTTTCTTTTTTTCTGATAGGTATATAATCTGCTTCTCTCCTGACTTTTCTATGTTATGATTTTTAATATTAAGTTCATGTTTTCATTTTAAGTTTATCATGCAGTGCTTTCTGTATGATACTGGTCTAAGCCCAACTTCTGCCAGGCTGCTTTCCAGATTTACCAGCAGTCTTTATCAAAATAGAGTTCTTTGTAAGAAATTTATGTTTTTCCAATTTACCAAAAAAGGGTTAAGTTTAATTTTTTATGATTCTCCCTTGTCTGGTCTGTTCCACTGATCTATTTCTCTGTTTTTTTTTTAATCAATACCAAATGATTTTGATGACTGCCTCTTTTATAATATGGTTTGAAGACTAGCATGATTATTCTTTATTCATCCTTACTTACTTTTTATTATTTGAACTGATATTCTAGTTGTTTTGCTATGTTATCAAATTCTGCAAAGCATCTCTTTGACAGTTTGGATTACAATTTAATTAAATTAACTTTGTTAGTAATGTAATTTTTATTATCATGGGGGGGGAGGACATTCACAGGAAAGGACTTTAATTTTCCCTTATTATTATGAGGAGAAGTTCACAACTGAGAGAGAAGTGGAGCCATGAGATGTTTGAGGATGTTTTGGAAGGTCTAGAAGAGCAACTATGGGGATCTGGATAGTGAATTGATAGTAGGATTGCCTCGCAATCGCAGCTGTGGTTGTATAACACAAAGTTTTAGTTGACCTGGTCACAACAGTTGTGTGATTTTCTCTACTTTTGTTCAGCAACACATGTATAGGAGGGAATATGATGAATGACAAGAGTGATCCAAGATTGAAGCTTGGATGGGTGTAACTGGTGAAATTATAAAAGGGGCTAGAGATTCAAAAAAGGAGCACAGTGCACAAGCTGAGATGGAGAGGAGAGAAGAGAACAGTTGCAAGTGCAGATAGATGGCCTGGAAAAGAATTTAAAGGATCAAGGGATTGGAGATAACAGTATGGATCAACTGTAAGGTTATATAAGGGAAGGCAGAAGGAGAGAGAGAAAAGCTCGATAAAATATGATCAGACAATCGGATAAAGGCCTTTCAGAATTATTGGACATAGAAGAAGCACATTTTTGGGTAATGGCAAGATCAAAGATATGTTATGACCATTTTTGCATGTGGCTGAGGTGGGTCATATGAGTGGTTTGTGGGAGGTGAGTTGGGTGAAGACATGAGTAGTTGGAATATGTGAGGGTATATGTTGAACATATATGTTGAACATGTATATGAAGCCCCAAGAGTGGTGCTGAAATGGACAAGGAGTTGGAAATGATAAGAAAACTGCCAGGCAAGCCTCAAATTCACTGGAAAAGCAGGTAGATATCCAAGAGGGTGGCTGGGGTATCTGCAGTCAAAAGTTATCAGGGTTTTGGTTGAGTTGCAAATATTAATAGCAGGTGCCAAGTGTTACAATACAAAAATACTTAAAGGGCAATTTAAATTAGTTACAGGGAGAAATAAAATTATTATAGTGGGGAGACTTCAATGTTTTCCTTTTAAAACTAAAAAAAAAATCTGACCAAAAAGTAATCAAGAAAGACCTGAATAGAATTTTTAGCAAACTAAAATGATAGCTCTGATAAATACTGGATGGAAACAGAAAGATGTGTATATATAATAATCTTAGCTAAGGCTGGCACCTTAACAAATAATGACCATATATTCGGGTCAAAATAAGTCACTAACACAGAGAAATAGAAATGTTAAACACATCCTTTAATGACCACAATAAAAACTTTATTTAAAACTTGTTGAAGAGAGATTGATAGTTTCTAATCTTAAAGAATAAGTAGATTAAAAAGCAAATAATGTAAATAGTAAAAAGGGCAAATAAAGAAAATAATAACAGACAACATATAAAAAAATTTAGGGATACAACCAAAGCAGTCTTTTTAATTAGATAAATATTTTCAAAGCAGTCTTTAGGGGAAAATTTATCCCTTAATATTTTCCACAAGAAAAGGGGGAAAGCACAGATCAACAAAAATAGACATAAAAAACTAAAAACCAACAAACTGAAAACACTAGACAAAAAAAACAAAAGTTCTGAAACAAGGGATTAACAAAATTGAAACTAAAACCAAAAAAGGAATTAATCAATATGCCATTAGCTAATTTGATTCTTGTTTTAAAAGAAGAAAACCAGATTATCAAATGAAAATGAAAATCAAAAATGAAACACAAAGAATGAAGGAATAAAGGAAATTATTTAAAAAAACTGTTTTGCTCAAATACTTGGCAAGAAAACTGACAAACAAAATAAAACAGATGAATATTTACAAAAATGCAAAATGCCTAGAACTAACAGAAAGCAAAAATACAACCCAATTTTAGAAAAAGAAACTGATTAAAATTGAAACCCCAAGGGGCGGGGGGAGAGCCTGAGAACAGATGAATCAAAAGAATTCTATCAAATATTTGAAAAACAGTTCTATTATAATGTTAGATAGATTTTTTTAAATATGAAAAAAATGAAGTCCTATCAAATTTCTTCTATGGTTTTCTTATTAAACCATGGAGAAACAAAACAGGAAAAAAAAAAAAAAACCAGGGGCCCAAGTTGGCCCAGGGATACTGTAAGAAAGGTCTGTAAACACTGGGGTCAGTTTTCTGACCAAAAGCAGGCTTCATGAAACATTCCAGTGTCTATAGACTTAAAAGGTCAGAGGTTGTGCACTGGAGCAGTCCCGTATCTAGGTACGATGAATCTATTCAGGGTGTGGGAATATATATCTCTGGCAGTTCCATTGCTAAATATTAATATCTAGGTCACAGATCCAGGGTGAACTGATCCAACCATTCTGGAGAGCAATATGGTACTATGCCCAGAGTAATAAAACTGTTCATACCCTTTGACCCAGCAATTGCAATACTAGGCCTATATCCAGAAGAAATTATAAAATAATGGGAAAAGTCCCACATGTTTCAAAATATTCATACCAGCTCTTTTTATAGTGGCAAAAAAATTGGAAATCGAGGGAATGCCCATCCATTGGGGAATGGCTGAACAAGTTATGGAATACTATTGTTCTTTAAGAAATCATGAGTGGTCAGACTCTAGAGAAGCATGGAATGAATTACAGGATCTGATGCTGAGCAAAGGGAGCTGAACCAAGAGAACATTGTACATGTTAACAACAACATTATGAGTTGATCAACCTTGATGGAAGCAGCTGCTCTCAGCAGTGCAGAGATCTAGGACAACCCAGGGAGACCACCTATGGACAATGCTATCCCCATCCAGAGGAAGAAAAATAAAAAACAAAACAAAGAAAACCAAACCAAAAACCCTACAGAATCTGAATGAACATTTTACAGTTACCTTTTAAAATTTTCTCTATGTATTTCTTTCCTATCTCAAGGTTTTCTCTCTTTTCCCTTAATCCTAATTCCTTGTACTGAAAAATGATTAATCTGTAAACACGTTAAAACACAAACGTATATGTACAATATTCACTTGACTGTTTGTCCCTGAGAGGAGGGGTTGGGAAGAAATTATGTAACTCAAAAATATGCATATGCATGTGGAGGAAATGTTAAAAATTTTCATAACATGTAATTGGAAAAATAAAATGTCAATTGAAATTTTTTTTTAAACAGCCTGTTCATATCCTTTGATCATTTATCAATTGGGGAATAACTCACATTCTTATAGATTTGACAAGTTTTTATATATTTTAGATATGAGATCTTTATCTGATAAACTGTTATTCCCAATTTTCTGCTTTCCTTCTAGGCTACTTTTGCTTTATTTGTACAAAACCTTTTTAACTTATAATCAAACACTGTAACAATACAATTGGTATTACTTTCAAAAACCCACTGACCACACCAAAAGATGAATTGTTGAAGTTGTTTCTAAAAAGAACAGAGTTTTAAAATCATTAAAGACTGAATAAAATATTAAACACACAAATTAATTTTTAAAAATAAGTACATTAGGGTAAGGAAAACACTGTAAACTGTGAAGCATCATCATTTTATTTTTATGCACTAAACAAATTGTTCTAATATGAATATCTGAGTTAATCTATTAATTCTTCAAAAACCTTTGATTACAGTCAAATGAAAATGTACAAAAAAAGTAAGCTATATCTAACAAATATGTCTGAAGGGCAGCTCTAATGCTTCATCATGATTCAGTGGTGAACTACTTTCTGGAAAGGTCTTACAAAGCTGAAAATGCTCCCAAGCCCATGACAGGTCTGCAGATTAAGTACTAGCCCTATTTAATTCATTTGGAGGTTGGGGAAAAGGTAATTTTTCTGGTTTATCAACACATTTTTTTCATTCATTATACACATTTAGAGATTGCTACTACTTCATGGTAAAATATTTAAGGAAACCTAATAATTCAGTAACTTCATCTCATCCATCATCAATTTACAAAGGCCTCAAAATAGTTCATTTTTATAATACTGATGTTACAAAATAAATTCTTCCTCTGGTTCTGCTTGTTTTACTCTCCATCAGTTCATTCAAATCTTCCTGATATCACTATTTCCTCATTTCTTTGAAGGCACTCCAACACACCACTTTCCTGTTAAGTTCAAAGAAGCTCATCGCCAAGTATGACTTTTCTAGACATAATATTTTTAAAAATATCATCTACTATATCTGAGTGGGGTTTGATTCTGTCTAAATCAGGAACAGAATGAAATGAAATGGCAAGCACTGTTGCTGACCGTCTGTAGTTGCTGTTGACCATCTCATTTGATGCTCACAACCACCCAGGGAGCTGGTGCTATTTGGACCCCATTTCACAGGAGAGGGAGCTAAGGTAAATAGAGTGAAGCTACCTGCCCAGGAGCACATAAACAGGAAGAACCTGAGGTTGGATTTAAACTCACTTCTTCCTGACTTGAGGCCCGGCACTCACTTCACTCTGTCACTGGCAACATTAAACAGATGTCCACCCATACTCTGTCTTGGTTCCTCTCCTCTCCTCCCACTCCACTATTTCACCTGGTGATTTCATTAGTATCCATGGCTTCATCTCTCTGAAGATAATTCCCCAAATCTATATATTCAACTCTAGTCTCTCTCCCAAACCAGAATGTCCTGTCCAAGCCCTCATGTACTGTTCATCATTCATATTTTTCCTGGTTTCTACTGTCTCTCAGTCATGAAGGCTCAATGATGAAACATTTGCCATTATCACTCACATTCCATACCTCCAAATCTGTCAAATCTCACTGTTTATACCTTCATATTTCACAATGTATCCTACTCTTTCTACTCCGAGACAACCATCATAGGTCAACCGAATGTAATCTAGTTTATTCAACTAACAAATATTAAAACATAAAGAGGAAAACAAAACAAAAACAAAAACAAAATTCTTAAGACTAATAGTAAATAAATTTATCATCAAATCTGATGAAATAAATTCACATTTTCCTTATATTTGGGTACTCTGAATTATAAATACAAATAACAATTTCAGGGACTTATTCGCAATGCAAAAAGGCCTGGAGAATAGTTATCTGAAAGCACTGAGTGACAATAATAAAATGTTCACACTGATTATCTGGAACTGATTGTTTCATGCTATGTAGAGGCCCACAATCTTGAATGAATGATCTGCTTACAGTTTTTCCCCCCTTTTTTTGTTTTTAAAGGTAACAAACAAGTAGGGATTCACCAACTAGAAGTGTTCTTTCTCTCACATTACCTTTTATTGAACTACTTCATGTGTCCATTTATTGACTCTATATATTCTATTTATTCATTTATGGACTTCATTTGCACCTTTTACCTTACCCTTTGGAACGTAAGCTTATTACAAGGAGGGACTGTTCCAATACCTGTAACTAACTCCAGTGCCTAAGACAGTGACAGGTATATACTAGGAGCTTAAAAAATAGATTCATTTCCTTGGTTTCTTTTAAGACTCAGCTCAAAATAAAATAAATGAATGAATGATAAATAAAAAGACTCAGCTCAAACCCAACCTTCTGCATGAGACCCATCCTTCAAGTAACTAACACTCTACTCTGACATGATCTTCCTGCTATATCTTCCTCTATCCACAATGCACAAAGACCTCTTGCAGAATAGGAACTCCATCAAGGCAGGGACCGCTTCTGCACTTCTTGGTATATTTAGCACTCAGCAAACTGCCTAGCAAATACTCATTCATAATTAGATGTTTCTGACTGACTACATTTATATATTACAATATACCAGCTTTGTGAAAACTTAATTGGGAACTTGAATTTGATTCAACTATATGTATTTTGACATGAGACATGAACATACAACCTTCCATGTTCATTAACACTAAATTCATAACAAAAAGTACCACCTAATAAAATGACAACTAATTGCTGAAGAATATATTATTTCATTACATTGTTGACCAAAATTTAAATCTGTTTAAACTGTAATTTCAGATAATTGAAAAAGTTGATTAACATTATATTTCAGCGTGAGATCATACATCTTTTACAACATAAAAATCTGATTAAATTAAAATCTAAAAAGGGATTAAATGTGCTAAGAACTTAAATATGCTCCAAAAATAATTTCTCAAGTAAACATAGAGAAATATACACTGACCAATTCTAACAATATTCAATAAAGATGAGCAATTAATAGTGTTATTACAATCTAGAAATAAGTTTGGAAAAAAGCAAGGCAACCAATTGGAATTAATACTGACAGTTTCTTCTGTTCCAATACCTACAAAAGTTATTTTTGAGCAGTCTAAATTTATTTAATTTCAAATATAATCAAGTTCCATTTGTAAGAGAAATTTATAAATATAATGAAATCTTTGTTTTTATTTGACTGCCAATATCTAATCTTTTAACATCTCTGCCTCAGAATGTAAATAACAATTATTAAAAAAAAAAATACCTTTAATGGTAGATGATATTTTCAAGGGGAAGAAGAACAAACAACCTTCAAATCATTACACAGTTTCTGGTTACTAAAGCTGTCATATACAGTCTCAATTTTTCTTCTCTATGTAGAATGCAGTTGAAAGAATATGGAGCTTAGAGTAAGGACCTAGATTCAAATCCCCAGAACTAAGTCAGTGAAAAAAAATCACTGGGCCTCTTTTGTTGTTGCTACCAATTATGTTATGGATCCCTCTGACAGTATGGGGAAATCTATGAACCTCTTCTAATAATGACATTTTTAAATAATTGAAGGAAATACCAAATTTAATTTAGAAACTAGGGGGAAAAATGGAATTTTTTTCCCTATTCAACTCTGTAAACTTTTTGAGGTCCATAGACCCCAAATTACTTCTCCCATAAAAAGCTAAATTAATGTGGGTTATTATCATTATCCCAATTTCATACAGTTGTTAAAACTTTATACTTTAGTTAGCATTTAATCTTATAATATTAAAATAAAAGGAAAATATATAACTACTGGCCAAGTAATCAAGCATCCTGCCCACCCCCTCCACCCCTGGCACAGCTTTTTGGGTACAAGAAGGGAAGAACTTATGAAA
Source organism: Macrotis lagotis (assembly GCF_037893015.1). Classification (NCBI taxonomy): domain Eukaryota; kingdom Metazoa; phylum Chordata; class Mammalia; order Peramelemorphia; family Peramelidae; genus Macrotis; species Macrotis lagotis. The sequence continues at coordinate 18,094,423 of NC_133663.1, read as the reverse complement.
GAACAAAGTGGAACACATAAGAGTCTAAAAGGAGAAAAGACAAGAATAAGATAACTCACTCCACAGTTCTTGGTATCGTTTAGACATAAGTTAATGCCATTTCATCCCTATTCCTTCTGCTACAGGAAAAAAAAAACACTTCAAATTATACAAGCATCTGTTAGCCACAGATGTCAGCATGTTAGTCACAAATTTAAAGTTCAAAATATTATTATTTGTCATACTTAAGAGTAGGTGATAGCTTAACTGTTTGCTAAGTTATTAAAATTATCTGGTTTTGATACTATTTATCTGGCTAAGGACTACAGTAGTGGATCACTGGAATAGGTTAGGTTTAAAGACATAGTAATAAATAATTATATATTACTCTACTGTTTGATAAACCCAAATACTTGAGTTTGGGATAAGAACTATCTGACAAAAGGTGCTGGGAAAAGAGGAAAAAATTATGGACTTTGAACAAAGGCTATTACCTTCAAATTAGAAAAAAAATTGTTATTATATAATTTTATTATCTCATACTTTATTTTTCTTCCTTAAGGATATGATTTCTCTGTCATCACATTCAACTGAGATCAGTGCATACCATGGAAACAATGTAAAGACTAACAGAATGCCTTCTGTGGGGATGGGGGGAGGGAAGTAAGAATGGGGGAAAAATTATAAAACTCAAAATAAAATCTTTCTTTAAAAAAAGGTACTGGGGGGTGGCTAGGTGGTGCAGTGAATACAGCACTGGCCCTGGAATCAGGAGTCTCTGAGTTCAAATGCAGCCTCAGACACTTAATAATTACCTAGCTGTGTGGCCTTGGGCAAGTCACTTAACCCCACTGTTTTGCAAAAAAAAAAAAACCCTAAAAAAAAGGTGCTGGGAAAACTGGAAAACAGCATGGTATAAACTAGACATAAACCAATAACTCACATCAAATAAATGATAAGGTCAAAATGGGCACAGGTTGATACCATAGGCCAATTATAAGAGTATGGAATCATTTTCTTGTCAGATCTATGAAGAAATAGAGAATTTATGACTACATTATTATGAAATGCAAAATGGATAATTTTAATTACATTAAATTGAAATTTTTTTTCACAAATAAAACCAATACAACCAAGATCAGAAGGAAAGCAGAAAGCTTATAAGAATACTACTCTTTCACCAATTGATAAATGGTCAAAGGAGATGAACAAGCAGTTTTCAGATGGAAAAAAAATCAGTTACCTATAGCCAAATAAAAAATGCTCTGAGTCACTACTAATTAGAGAAATACAAATTAAAACAATGCTGATCAGACTGGCTAATATGACAGAAAAGGGAAATGATGATAGCTGGAGAGGATGTGAGAAAACTAGGACACTAATGCATTTTTGGTGGAGTTGTGCACTGATTCAACCATTCTGGAGAGTAATTCATTTGGAACTGTACCCAAAAGACAATAAAACTGTGGATATCCTTTGATTCAACAATATCATTCATTTCGAGGTCTACAGCCTAAAGAGATTATAAAGAATTATTTCATATATATAAATATATATGTATGCACATACATATTATAAGGGAAAAGGATCCACATGTATTAAATATTTACAGAAGATCTTTTTTGTGGTGACAAAGAATTGGAAATTGCAAGGATGTCCATCAAGTGAGAAATGGCTGAACAGGTTGTGGTATATGAATGTAATGAGTGTAATATAATGTTCTTTAAGAAACAAGGAGCAGGCAGATTTCAGAAGAACCTGGAAAGACTTACAAGAACTGATGCTGAGTGAAGTGAGCAGAATAAGGAGATCATAGTACACACTGACAGCAAAATTGTGTGATCAACTAAGACTGACCAGCTCTTCTCAGCAATACAGCTATCAAAGACAATTCTAAAAGACATGCAATGGAAAACGGTGTCTACATTCAGAGAAAGAACTATAGAATCTGAATGAAGATCAAAGCATGCTATTTTCACCTCTTTAAATGTTTTTTCCTTTTCCTTCATGTGGTTTTCCCCATTTTGTTCTGACTCTTCTTTTACAGTCTGACCAATATGAAAATATGTGGAATACAAATATATGTGTGCAACCTATATTAGATTACTCACTATTCAAAGGGTGAGCAGAGGGGAAGGATAGGAGAGAGAAAACTTTGCAAAAATGGATATTGACAGGGGTGGCTACATGGCACAGTGGATAGAGCACCAGCCCTAGAGTCAGGAATACCTGAGTTCAAATCCAGCCTCAGACACTTAATAATCACCTAGCTGTGTGACCTTGGGCAAGTCACTTAATCCCAATGCCTTAAATAAAAAAAAAGTAAAAAAAAATTTTGTTAATGGATGTTGAAAATTATCTTCATATATAATTGGAAAAAATAAAACATTTAAATAAATGTTTGCTGAACTGAACTGGTGAGATTTCCTTTTCTCAAATGTGAAAAGATCCAAGTCATACAAGTATAGAAATCATAGTAGTAACAACTATAATTTTATAGCATTTTTAAGGTTTAGAAAATTCTTCAACATTATCTCATTTCATCCTCACAATAAGCAGTGATTATTATTACTCTCATTTTAAGGACAAGGACACTGAATTAGACAAAGATTGCCCAGACTTGCAAGCATCTGAGGCAGAATTTGAACTCGGGTCTTTCTGACTGTTGTGAATCCCCGGTGAGTCCCCTGTGAATCAAAGCAAAGGGCTGTGACAATTTATGGAAAGGGCATAAAGTGAAAGCTGTCACAGGCATTTGAGATGAGTTTCAGGTAAGTCATTTAAAATAAACTCCAAGGGCACACTAAGCTCTTGCTGTCCTCAAGAGGTCTAGACCACTGCGGCAAGGAGGCTGCTCTGTTCTGTGACAGAAGGATGGAGGCTCCAGTTGGAGGAGTTCATTAAACTGGGATGATGCTAAAATGCAATTGGGGTAGCAGTGGTCAGTTCAATCAAGTTAAACTGCCCACCAAGACATATGGGTAGGTGATATAGGAAGGATGACTGTGCCAGCTCAGCTACTTCTTTGGGCATAGATGGGAGCAGTGGCCACTTGGCTCAGCACCAGTTCTGGGGTCCACTAAGCACAACACATGAAGACTCACAATGTGAAGATCTGTCCTCAGAAGCTTCCTAAGGGGGGGACCCTGGGCAAGTTTCTTAACCTCTGCTGGTCAAGGTTTCCTCATCTATAAAATGGGGATGCTAACAGCCCTGACCTTCCAGGACTGTGGTAAGGCTCTTGGGAGCAGTGTCTGGTACATAGTAGGGATACAGAAATGCCATTGCTATTATCAAGCAATAACGAAGAGAAAAAAGACATGAGAATGAAGAGGGGTGGAGAAAAATTTCCCTCTAAAAGACAGGGTTCTAGTTGGGTCTTAAATAGCCAGAAGGCCAATACCAGCAGACCAGGAGTGGCAAGACTAGAAAGGGAGGAGGGGGCCAGATTGTGAAGGATTTGGAAGCCAAAATTTGGATGGAGGAAAAGAGGGCCTGCATCATCAGACAATGGCAGCACCAGAGAGGAGGGAACGCAGTGACAAGATATAGCAACATCAAGAAGCTTTGGGAAGTAGAAGATGACCAAAGCTGGAAGGATTCTACAGTAACAGAGAAAGTAGAAGGAAAGCAAGAATGGGGGGGGGGGGGATTGTAAAACTCAAAATAAATAAACTTAAAAAAAGGAAAGGGAAAGGTTGAGCAGGGGAAGGATACTGGATTCAGTTTTGGACAGGTCAGGTTTAAGATGTGACTGGATATCCAATTCAAGATGTCTGAAAAGCAGTTGAATATATCAGACCAGACCTCAGCAGAGAGAATAGGGAATGATAGATAGAGCTGAGACTCACCAGAACAGATATTAATTAAATAGATGAGAATTGAAGAGCTTATCAAGTGAAATCTATAGAGGGAGTAAAGAAAAGGAGTTCTATCAGTTCCTAAGATTCAATCTTTCTTAAGAAAAGTATCAAAACTCAGCTTAACTTTTCTGATTTAATCCCCAAATACGTGGAAAAAAGTTACAAACCAAAAACTAAAAATATTTAATTTACAATTATAGGTAGCGCCGTCTGCATTACTACATTTCAATAGACATAACAATCCCATGATTATTTTAAAAGAGAAAACTATAATAACCAAATGTAGTTTTCCCACTTTAGCAAGGTTTTTAAACTACAATGCAAATGATCTCAGAACGTAAGAGCAAGAAAAATGTCAAAGACTCAGAGATACTTTAATCAAAATTTGTTCTTTTATAAGATTTTTGAGTAAATTTGATGCCTAGAGAAGTGATTTAATGCAAAGTCAAAGAGCAAACAAAGACAGGTAATAAGGAAAAGATCAGGAAATTAGAATAGGAGTTTGGAAAGTTCATTTGGCTATTTTTGTGTGAGACAGAGAAGAACAAGGATTATGTAGATTAGTCACTCCTTATGGCAATACTTTATTAAATCCTTCCAAGATTTTGGTCTGTTTCCCACAGTTTTCCATTTAGATCTTGCCCAATTCACTAAATGTTCCCACTTAGTTTTTTTTTATTTTTTTATCAAAGTAACAACTTCAATATGTCACTCAGGTCCTTTAGCTGTTATTCTAATTATATAAGGAAACCGCATTCTTGTATTTTTCTCATCACATTTTCTGTATTATGACTTCTCTGCCACTTGTTGGCAGTGAGTTTCAGTAGGAACATGTTATAGCCTACCTATGACTAACTAAAACTATAAAGTAATCCTCCATTTATATCCCTAACATCAGTCTGGCCTGAAAATTGAAATACAGCAATGGAGAATTGTTCTTTAATAATTCCTATTAAGTTTTGGGAAATATGGCCCAAAAAGTCAGTCAAAAAAGAACTAAATGTTTATGTTTAAGAAGCAATCTCTGAGCAGCAGACAATTTCAGTCTTTGAGACCATGAAAGAATGAATGAGGCTGCACAGCTGGCTCTATGTTCATTCACTACAGACAGGATTTAAAAAAAAAGGAAAGGTTTAAATACCAGAAGAAAATTTGGGGGGTTAAATACTAGGAAGAACATGCTGATTGAAAGAATATTGAAAGTTAGCCAACATTGGGAAGCATTTTTAACATCATCAGTAGCTGGGAACAGACAAGGTCACTCTATAGGTCCTCTACCACACTGATTCCCACACTTACATTCACAACTCACAAGTTAGGGATAGAGTATTTGCAGAATACATGGCAATAATTATTGTTTGCCTTTCATTTTGAAGAGGATGAGAGACACCACAAGTGACATCTTAACTCCTGTGTGGACTGGATTAAGTGAGGCAGGGCTGCACTTCTCATTCTCTCTTCCAGTCATCCAAGTCCAAGTCCAGGTCCAATGGTAACGCAGAAGTCAAGACAATTGGAACTCCAGATGCAGTGGATGATCTTGGCATCTTTTCTGGCCAACTGAGGAACACCACAGCTCTTGCTTCAACAACTTTCCTGGCTGTGGAACAGATTGCTCCAGTTCCTTGGTATGCTTGGAGCAGATCGTTCCCCACCTCCCTATGGCCCCATCTCCCCACCAAGTCTGAGGCCTATCAGTCCTATCAGTTACCTACAACATTCATATAACAGAACCATAGGATCTGGTTGTTTCCATCAAGTAAAATGAATATTAAAATAATTCCCTTTTTGTGAGTCAAAGAACAACAAAATTCCTCAAAAAACACTCAAAGTAAAACATTTTCAATTGAACTTATATTATGGACATTTGAATAAGGATGTGTTAGAAGTCTGACATCTGCATTTTGGCTATTATTAAATTGATAATAAAAAATGTCATGGCCATAACTCCTTTTGCTTCTTACCACACTTTTCAAAGTAAATTTGAAATCTAAAAAGTTTAAATAGCAGAAAAGTTATGATTAAAACGACAGTCTTATGGCAGCTAGGTGGCACAGTGGATAGAGCATAGGCCCTGAAGTCAGGAGGACCTGAGTTCAAATTCAGCCTCAGACATGTAATAATTGCTTAGCTGTGTGGCCTTGGGCAAGCCACTTAACCCCATTGCCTTGCAAAAGCCTAAAAAAAAAACCTGATCTTTTTTTAAAGCAATAATTTTTGGAGGGAGTTAAAACAAAAATAATTCTTGTGCCATTTTAAATCACTAAACCTATCTTGAACAGTTATTAAATTTTTCACTTGGTTCATAACATCTTTTTCCTCTGATTATTTTAATGCTAACATAAAAACAACAAAAATTCTTAGATTTTGGAAACTGACTGGAAATTATTCCTCATTTCATAATTATTAGATATAAATTCCAGTATACAAAGATGATTTGGAAGTTAATAAAATGTTCAGGTACAGCGGCTACAATTCTATAAGTTCCATATTTTCTTTCCCTTATAGAAAGCACATTAAATATACAAATTTACATGCCAAAAACTGTACAAGAAATTTACTTTATTGGAAAGGGATTGTATTCAGGGATCTGAGAGATCAAGTAGTTAAATTCATTTGCTTTAAACTACTCAAACAACAGACTAAAAATGCATCATAATTAAATCAGTGCTTGAGAAATATGCATTCACTTGACTGATTTAAACCTGAAATTCTTGAATAATGAAAATGTAAAGAGAATAAAACATACACATTTAGTTTCAATAAAATTGGAAATATCTTACAATATCCTACATAAATAATTTTAAGCCTAAGTTTTATCATTAAATCAATGATTAGAACCACATTTTTCATAACAAAAGGGGAATAACTGACCTTTATTTTATTAGCCTACAATTTGCTTCACCACTGTTTTCTTAAGCTACACAAATGGTATATGTACCTTGACAATATCCCACAGATGGTTATGATTATATGTAACAAGGACAACGCACTCATTGAAACCTTCACAGACGCTTACCTAATGGGATGTCACATTAAATCTCATAAGATAAAATAATTATATGTCTATTATATTAAAAGTAAAAATATATCACTAGAAATTGACACTTGAGTTGTTCCAAATTAAGTCACAAGAAGAATGAAGATACTAACATATTTATGAAAGAAAAAAGTTTTAAAACAAATGTAACTGCTACCTATCTTACTCCTATTCAAAATTCTTGATTGTGTGTGTGTGTTTCTTTCAGCATTCTAGATATAGATGCCCCTAACTACAAAACTCTAGTATAACGTCAGAATTCGATTTGACTACTCTTGCTTCCTCTCTTAATGCTTAATGACTAATTCCTTAGAGATATCCTTAAAAGCCCTAAAATGTTGTCCTTGGGTAGAAACTTTCACTCAGCAATCAATCGGGAGCAAATTAGATGATTGTGTTGAAATGTACTGTACTGTTTAAGCTAACAAATGAATGAAGAAAGGTAGTATATGAGAACATATGCCACTACACTGAAGTCGCTAAAAGGGTCTGTTGGAAGAATATTTGGTTTCCAGTGGAGCTAATATGGTATAAGAAGGGACAGTGATGAAAGAATAGCAAGTCATATGGAAATCCAAATATAGTGACAGACACAATTATTTTACTAATTGCTAATGAATACAGTCAAGTGGCTTCAAAAAGCCAAACTTTGCTTGGACTACTTCAGGTTCTGACCTCTGCGTGAGCAAATGCATTTCAAACCGAAGCCCACCGAAATTGATTAACGGCGCCAGCCAAGGCCAGCATGTAGTTGAAGCTTTTTTCCATCTATCACATGGCCCCAAGGATAGTTAAATGAACCTTAAAATGGCTACAAACAGCTCAATGACTACACAGAGTCCTGCCAATTAGAAATAATTAGGCAGTCATTTTGGTGGTGAGTCTTTTTAAGTGCATACATAATGATGCAATGATGCTTATTAACGATCTCATATGAGCTGTGCTCAAACAGCCTGAAATAATTATGCAACTATCACAAAGCCTTGCACATCTCCTCTGTACTTCACCTTAATGCATTTAAAAATCCACTTCATTACCTCCAGTAATTAATCCTCCATTAATTGCAGGAAAAGCCCAGTTTACCATGCCTCATTTCTAATTATCTTATAAATAGTTATGGTTCTAATTAATGTGTTCATTAAGATGAATCTCTTTCTCAAAGCCATGCTCAGAGCAAAGGTTCGGCTTTTTCTCTCAAAAGCCTAACTAGCCATAAGGTGAAGCCATTTTGGTTGTATTTGCTTTTATTTTAGTATATTCAACCTCCTAATTGGCATTTAAAATCTAATTTGGAAGACCTTCAAGAAAGCTATGGAGGGGAAAATCAGGGGGAAAAGAATATTTTAAAAACTCTTTGCCAATCAATAAGCTTAAAGCTTAATGGGAAAACTTTTAGTGCGTTGTTTTTATTTAAAATGCCTAACATATTTAAGTGCACTATTCAAGTCAATTTGAATTGCAGATAAACTTAGTTTTTCCCTTTGGTTCAATTAGAAAATAAGACATTGAAGGATAAAATGTTTGCCAGTTTAAAAATACATTTGAACTCATATAAAATTGCATATCTAAATCATCACCATAAAATGACTCTTTAATATTAAAACTATTTGGTAGGTAGAAGAATTATACATGTTCAGGTCATTTCAATGTAAAATTAATTCTAATTTTTAATAGCTCTAATTTTGCTATTATTAAAAAATACTCTCAGAGTTCCTTAAAAAAAATATATTACTTCTTAGCCACATATTTCAATGGACTAAGTAAAGAGGAATTCAATGAAACAAACTTTTATTAAGGACCTACTATATGCAGGGGATTGTTTTGAATATGAAAAAACAAAAGGGAATTCAGAATTGTAACAAAAAAATCCATTTCACTTACTATTAAAGACCAAAATTGTATTTTATATAGAAAAAATAGAATTTTTTTTGTAAATCAATTACATAAAATTTTTTAATAAAAACACCAGAATTTATTGCTAAAGTTGTATTCCTATCCTTTTTACATAGATAGAAAAGTGGTACATAAAGAGGGTATTACTCTACATATAATGGACTTCTCTTGGGTCTCGAATCTGCTGATGCCCCTTAATCTTTTCTTTCTACTACTATATGCATGTAAAATAAACCTATATAACAGTTTTATATATATATATATATATATATATTAAAAGCACACTGACACAAGCACCATTTGAAATTCAGAATTTCAAATTTTTATCCTGATTTTCTATAGAAGAAAGATTTCCTAAGTCACTCTGCTATTTTGGTTCTCTCTTTACAACTTTTGATTCTAAAGAATGGTTTATAAAATAATTTTAAAGAGTAAAGCATCTAATCTTTTTTTTTTTTTTTTAGGTTTTGCAAGGCCAATAGGGTTAAGTGGCTTGCCCAAAGTCACACAGCTAGGTAATTATTAAGTGTCTAAGGCCGCATTGGAACTCAGGTCCTCCTGACTCCAGGGCTGGTGCTCTATCCACTGTGCCACCTAGCCGCCCCTCTAATCGTTTTTTTTTTAAGAGAGTGGAGGAGAGAACAAAAGCTATCTGACATACTTTTGAAAAACTAAAGGACAGTCACTCACTTCCCAGTTTCTAGGTCATTTAACACTAGGTTTTTCAGCTACAATCAAAATGACAAACACAAGTGCTACTTAAGCCTTGCTAAACAACAAAACTACTGTAAAGAGATATGTATGGAAGAAATAAGAACATCTTTGCATAATACATTTTAAAACAAGAGAGCTAGGTTTGCAGAGCTTGATTCTGAACACAAATGTCAAACTCATCCAGGGATAGTGGGCTTGACTTATCTGTGAGCCATTAGAAATGTTAATGAATGTAACAAGAGATGAATTTATCAAAGATAGAACCAAGTTTGATTCCAATAAGTGATTTCCATCTCTGGTTTTAAGACATACTAGGGTTGAGTTCAACTGTCACAAAGTAATATACAAAATACCCCAAAGTGTATCAAATTTTATTGCTAAAAAAAATTATCTATGAGGTACAGAATTAAAACAAACTGAGTTTCTGATGATACCTCCCAGTAAAGTGACAATGAACAAACAACTTAAACTTCAAACTATGGTTTTCTCATCAGCAAAATGGGGCCATAGTAATAATACTCACCTCAAATGGTTGGTGTGAAAATCAAATGAGATAAAAAGTCTCAAAAACCATAAAGTTCTATGAATGTTAAGCAGTTATAGGTATAAGCAATTATTAAAAAAAATGTCACAACCACCAAATAAATTGGAAAGCACTCTCTAGAGACAGAGAATGAGGAAAATCTCATGCCTTATTACTCCTGGGAACAAGTTAGACTGTCTTAGCAAACTTACAGTTTCATGTCCCTCCATAATAAAGATTCTGCAAACATCTTTAATAATAAAACCTTTATAATCATTCCTTTTGTTTTTGTTTTTTTGTTTTTTTGCAAGGCAATGGGTTAAGTGACTTGCCCAAGGTTGCAGAACTGAGCAAGTACTGAGTATCTGAGGCCACATTTGAACTCGGGTCCTCCTGCCTCTGGAGCCAGTCCACCACAGTGACCAGCTGCCCTGTCATCATTCGTTGCCCTGACAGTAAATGTAGCAGTTATCATGGTCCCATTTCAAGTCCTGCCTTTTTTAGGCTCCTTTCTTTATGTCCGTAAAAAGCCCCCAACTCATCAGTCTGGTGAATGAGCTCTGAAGAACAGTGTTGCAGCAGGGTTAGAGGATCACCAGAGAAACAATGGCCCCAACTGTTTCCTAGTCCCTAGTAAATGGGACCCTGAACTGTGGTGGTTGTGAGGCCTTTGTTCAGGGAGGTCAGAGAGTTGATTTCATGAGAACCAAGTGACCTGGATTTAAGTATGGGAAGGAAGAGTTGCCCGCCTCACCTTCTCCTCCGGTCCCTGTGGCCAACTTTGGATCAGGAAGCCTGGAGAGTGCCAATCACAGTGTCATATATAGCTCTTGAGCATCCAAACCAAATGGTGATGTCTTCAATTGTCTCTAAGAATACAGCTTAACTTCACTGCTCTTTGTGAATTCTAAATAATATAATTTCATCCAAGTCTTGATAACATCAAAAAAAGATAATAGGGCTTCCCTTTTAGAGGAAGTTGAAGATTGTCCTTTACAGGAGAGAAAACTGAGGTCTAAATCATTAACGTTATCTGCCCACATTCACACAAGCAATGGGTGTCAGAGAAGGAAAGTGAGTAAAGGCCCTTGGATTCAGGCCAACATGTGAGAGGCCCAGGGGCTCTCAGAGCAATCAAATCAATCGGCATCCATTTAAGTGGCTTCTAAAATGGTCACAGTGCAAAGCACTGAGAATATAAAAGTGAAACTGTCCTGTCCTCAAGAAGATTACATTCTAATGAATGAGACAACAGCTACTTCAATAAGGCAGACAAAAGGAATGATATCAAAGGAGTCAGGGGAGAGAGCCCACTCTCAGAGGGGAGGGTGCAAAAAGGTTACATGCAGAATAAACATCCTTCCCCTTTTTTTGGGTCATGGACCTCTGAGTGAGGAAAGCAAAGTTTACAGTCATCTTCTTAGAATGTTTTTAAATGCATAAAATAAAATACATAGAATTAAAAAGAAAACCAATTATATTGACATGATTATCTGTCATCCATCCACCCATCCACCTCATCTTTTTAAGATGGGTCTATCTATCTGTCTGTCTATCTACCTCTTTAAGATTCATGGATTCCAGGTAAGAATTCCTAAGGTAGGAGATAGAGTCAAGTTAAATCTTGAAGAAACCCAGATATTCCAAGAGACAGAAAGGCAAAGCCAATCCAAAAGCATGGAGATGGGGGCTGGGATGTCCTGGGTGAGGTACACCAAGATGGCCAGTATGGCTGCATCTGCCCTGAGATTTTAGGAACACTCTATATTGAAGACTGAAAAGGTGAGAAGGAGTGAGGTTACACAAAGCTCCAAACACCAGAGTTTATATTTAATCCTGTAAGCAACAATTGCCACTTGAGTAGGCTAGGTAACGGAACAGCTCTTGTGCTAAAATGAGCAAAGGATCAAACTCAATTGCTTTCATTTAGTTTATTCCTACCACAATGTTTTTTCCCTATGTTCTAGTAATATCATTTGCCATAAGGTCCTTGAATGACCCTGATTTATTGGGTGCTTTAAAGTAATACCTGTTAAAGAATTCCATGCAGTATCAAACATTGCTTGGAAGCTGCCTTCCCATCCCCAAAGGTTTTAATGTGGGTCTGTGTTACTTCTCCTGAACCATTGGTGACAATCTCATTTCTTGGCAGCTACCAATGACAAAATTATGGAAATCCCTTTAACTTAAAGCCTTTCTAATAGTTTTGTTTTCACATTTTGCCAATTTAAGCCCCAGAATGCCTTTTTTCCTTTAGTTGGAACAAGGTAGCAAACAGTGCTCACACAATTCTAAACCATTTTCTCTCACACTAAGAGAAGGACGAAAATTGTGAAGGACTGTTTACAAAGTGATTCCAGTTATTCCAAAAGAAGGCCCTGCATAAATACAAATTTGTAGGAACAAGGGGGAAGGGGAGTATTTGGTGTGTTTTTTAATGGGTGACTGGCTAGGAGTATTAAAGAATCCTTTTAAAAATCAGAGGCCTGAGGGAAGGTCATAGATACAGACACACTCATTCATCATAAAAGACTTCAGGGGACATTTTAATAACTACCTGTGGCAGGATGTCTCTCAAATTCATTAAAGAATTCCCAGGGCAGACTTTCCCTTCTCATTCATACTCACAAATATACAAAATGGAGTCTTCCCATCAAATGGAGTGTGAGTAGATGTATTTAAAAAGTGGTTGTATCACTGCATTCATTATGACTGTTCACATCAGACAAGATAAAAGCTTATAGCATTGCAGTGATCAAACAAAAACAATTACATTAAGGAAAGCCTATTAAAGCTATTTGATGTTCATATTTATTTTTAAAATGCTTTCCCAAGAATATACACATGCTGGAAATTGACCAGCCCATGGATAAACTGCAGAACTGACTCATCTTTAATTAGTGGTTTTTTTCTTTTAAATAAAAAGCTCTCATGAAAAGGGATTTTTTTTCCCTACCTTTTAAAACTGAAATGCGTTATAGCAATGAAATAATGTCTTTATGCAACTTTGGACAGAGAGGGTCACAATTCAACCATGCTCAATATCAAGCACACAGGTCACAGAAAGTGAATAGGGGCCAGGAAGGATCACCTGGAAGCCTCTCCCCGCTAGAATTGGACACTCAGTACTGAGGAGTCAGGATACATTCATGAAAACATATTGAACTGAGCACTTTTCTGTGTTTATAAACATCATAGCCACACCTCTAAAAAGCCAAGATGAAAGCCAAGATGAAAATTTCAGCTCTGAAAATCCCCTCTAAAAATGGAGGGAGAAAGACAGAGAAGACAAGGAGAGAGAGTCAGACTGCAAATTGGTGGTCTCTGTGATCTCAGAAGGATGGCTACAAGCAATTGTTATCTGGTCTCTCTTGATGCTTTTTCTGTCTGACCAATCCTTCGGAGTCTCCTCCTGCAGGTACTTTACCCTGTAATGCACTATCTGGTTTTTTTTTTTTTTGGTTTTTTTTTTAGGTTTTTGCAAGGCAAATGGGGTTAAGTGGCTTCCCCAAGGCCACACAGCTAGGTCATTATTAAGTGTCTGAGGTTGGATTTGAACTCAGGTACTCCTGACTCCAGGGCTGGCGCTCTATCCACTGCGCCATCTAGCTGCCCCCTCCAAGTATTTCTTAAACAGCACCAATGGGATTCTAGCTACTCGAGATACCTTTTTAGAAATGAAACAGTTCTTTTCTCAAGAAATTTACCCTCTTTCAGAAGAATCAACTTGGACACACACACACACACACACACACACACACACACACACACAAAAGGATACAGAATACATAAAAAGTAAACACAAAGTATTGAGAAGGGAGAAGGAAAGGTGGAAACCATGGTGGTTCTTGGGCAATCTCCAAAGCACTGAGGGATTCAGGAAGGAGCAGAGATGAGGGCAAGCCTTGAAGGCAGTGGAGGCAGCGAAAACAGACAGAGAGGTGACAAGGTGTGGGTAAGGAACAATGAGGAGGTAGATTTGGGGGCACTAAAGCATGGGTGAAGTAGAATAATATGGAACTAGCCTTGAATGGTAGGTAAAGTCAAATTGTAAAGGGCTTTATATGCCAGAGGAGTTTTATCCTAGCAGCAGCAATGAGCCACCAAAGTTTATTGACTGAAGTGACATGGTTAGATCTAAACTACCACTTAAACTATACTGAGGATAGACGAGAGGCAGAGACAGAACTCTAAGTTCCTCCAAAACAAGGCTGCATAACCAATTTGATTATGCAGGGATAAAACCACAAATAATCTAAATGTGCTGCTGATCCCTAATTTTTTATTATTTCTCCAAAACCAGGAGGAAATTTATTCACTGATTCTTCCAAATAGTCTAATCAGCCTCATACTCCTTTAATCAAGGGCACAAAAATCAGTCTTGGAGTTGGAGGAGACCTCAAACACCATCAAATACACTATATAACTATATAAAAATCTGTTCTACACAACATGCCCCGGAAGTGGTTGTCCAGATTGTGGTTGATGATCACCAAGAAGAGAATTCAATCAAGAACAAAAAAATGAGCCCCAAACTACACGGGATGCTAAGCAGTCTGGTTACAGGGCTGATGATGATCCATGCTTGTCACCTTTTCCATTTGCCTTCATATTTTTCTCCCATCTATAATTAATGCCTGAAGTAAACATCAGCTTACCAGTAGGTGAATAATAATAATAATTATTATTATTATAATGAAGATATTCCTTCATTTCTACTCTGCACCTCTACTAAGGGAAGATCATAATGAAATAGAACTCAGATCAATAAGATTTATGTTTTTATATATATATATATATATATATATATATATAGAGAGAGAGAGAGAGAGAGAGAGAGAGAGAGACAGACAGAGAGTTAATAACTGTCATTATTTACAAAATCATTAGCACTAGAAAAGGTTGCAAGGAGAGGGTAAGGGTATTTCTTTGAAAAAACATAATGGGATAAATCTATATCAACAGTTCCCACTTTAGTCAAGTTAAGATTGCACCTTTACTACAGGAAGAAAATGTAACCCTTGTCCAGTGTTCCATGAACCCAATATCCTTGTTCTTTACTTTAGTAGCACAGGGGGTATTCAAAGTATCAGCCCAGAACTCAGAAAGAATTGAACTCAAATCTGGCCTCAGATACCTACCAGATGTGTAACTGTTAGACTCGATTTCCCCATTTGTAAACAGGGGAGAATAAAAGAACCTGCCCTCCCTGCTTTAAGGATCAAATAAGATAAAATTTGTAAGGTGCTTACACAATTATAAATGCATAAGCATTTATAACTCTCCTTCCCCTTTCCCAAGTATGCTTACTGTGATGATCTAATAAAGATCTAGGTACAAGTGGTGGAAAGATATCCAAGTATAGACAGCTCTATGCTTGGAAAAAATTAAAGTGATGAACCTCACAGCTATAGCCCAGCCTTCTCCTCTCCAGCTTCCAGCTCCTAACCAGTTCATATTTATATCCAACAGAACACCAGATTAAAGAAGAGGAAGAAGATGGACAGACAGGGAAAGAGCAGGTTTGTTCTTGAAAGCATAGTTGGCACCTAGACCTCATTTTCCTAGAGAAAAAGATGCTATAACTGATGATTATAATTATATAGTTTATATAGTGGATATACTGTATGTATAATGTATATAGTCTATAGAATATATAGAGAGAGGGAATATAGTAACCATATAGTACTAATTGTAATTCTCTACTTCAGCTACACTATGGATTATCTTACTGCTGTTCAGGCGAGTCCATTCTCTTTGTGGTCCCATGAGCCATATCATACCAACATTATCCATGGGCTTTTTTTGGCAAGGAAACTGGAGGGGTTTGCCATTTCCCTTTCCAGGGACCCCAGGGTCACCCAGCTGTTGAGTGTCATTTAAACGCAGCAGCATTACTGACTCCAGGCCCACCTAGCTTCCAACAGTACCTATACTTCTGTAGCTCCCTCAAGGAACCAAGCTAGTCAATAAAATATTGTTTAATGAAGCAAAGAATTGTGTTTCAAGTTTCAAACAAACACTTTACAGATCAAGTTTAGGAATGCAACTACATCAAGTTGAGACTTTCTATAATATATGTTAAGTAAACCATGAAAATTCTTTGAATACCTAATTACAAAGGTATTTCCAATTAGATATGCATTTCTTAGTGTCTTATAAATTAATAGTATCAGTAACTATAAGTCACCAGGTCACAAATAATAATCAATTAATACTTGGCAATCATGTGTTCACTTTGCAAATAAAAAGTAATTTACAAACAATATAAAATCTTTATAGGCTTAAAATGAAATACATTCAGTAAAGTGGAAACTGTTTCCTAACTAAAAAACAGTATTGAGAAGTGACAAAAGCAGGCTTCTGTATTAAGATAAGATTTCTGATTTCAGCTGCCACCTGTGTCTCATTATGCTTTTAACAGTTGTTCATTGAAGTGACTCACTTTCCATATTCTGTAAGTTGCTCTGGGTTATCCTTATTTTTTGGATCAAAAAGAAGTTTTGTGATTTCCTCCAAGATACCAAGTTAATTCTGTCCTACTTCAAAATTATTCCCACCCTGGGGAGGTTAACAATTATTAGCTAGTCTTTTTTTCCCTGCCAAAATCTATGTACAGAATCAAAAATTGGCAAATACAATATAGATGGCACTGGAGCTCTGTGCCTGATACATTAGAAGGGAAGGTATATTTATGGATTTTTGCCCCTTTCTCTTTCATTGTTAATCTAGCTGCAGGAATTATCTAATTTCTTTCTGGCTTCTGAGATTCTTTTCTGAAAAAAATGGAAAAAAATAAGAGTAGTTTTGCCTAGTTTTCTCCTCCATTTTCTAGCTTCTCTCTTCAATCAATGACATCCTTAGTCAAACTCATTGACACAAAAGATTTTCTTCTTTTAGCCAGCAAATACATAGTAAAAGCTGACATGTGCCCAGCATTATGATTGGCTACTAAGGAATCGATCTATAATTGCCTAAACAAAACCACACAGTTACTAAAACCAAAGTTGGATTTTTCCAAACTACACCCCCTTCTCTTACTAATGAAGTTCCTTGAAGGGCTTTGGCAGCCCTTCAATTAATCCACCAACAATCAGTTATTAGGTGCCTGTCTCCTGACTTGATCTATTCTTGCTGCCCTGGATCACAGAGATGCCATTCCATTGGGAGCTGGCCTCCAAAGTTGACTTCTTCCCACTTGCAAGGGACCCTTCTATGCTCCAGGAAATTAGAGACACCATTCCCTCACACATCTCTTCCGATCTGACCTCTTGCTGCCAGTAAGACACCACATCTTATTCCAGTCCCCGTGGCTGACTGCTTCCTTCTGCAGAAGATCACAGGCAGCATTTCACAGGTGCTGATCTCTGGCTGGCTCTCTCTGCCTGCTGGTAAGCAGAAAGATGCTGCTGCATCCTGTGCCAGTTTCCTGACCATTTTTTCCTGCCAGCAGGGGATCAGAGAGAACACACTCCAACACAGGCTAGTAAGGCCCTGATTTGGTCTCTTCTCTTGCAAGGGATCCTTTCTGCCAGCTGGGGACAGAGAGACATCATTACTTCTGCTCCTTCTGCCTATCTCCTGGCCTTGCCTACCTACAAGAATAAGAGAGAAATACTATTCTATCAGATCTCTCCAATGTTCCCATCATTTGATCTACCTGATCTACCTGAGGCTGAACTCCTTGTAGTATTATTAATGTCCTGAATTCATTTGCAGTGATTATCTATCTACTTGACAGTATCCTCCCCAACCCAGTGATCTCAAACACCTTCAACCCAATCCCCCCAGTGTCCCACTCCAAAACTAACCCCTCCCATTGTGCTTTGTGGAATGCTTGTTCCATAAGCAACCAACTTCCCTTCCACTCCTGCCATCTGCTAGCAGTCACTGAAAACTGGCTCCTCTATGATGGCACAGTTCTCCCAACTAACCTTTTCAGTAATGCCTATATTTTCAGATCACTGTTCCAGGAGGGGAGTTAAACTATTCCTTGCTTCCCATAGTCCCTTTAGGGTTCTCCCTCACCTCCTTCACTTGGTTATTACACTAGTTTCCATAGATTTAATGATCATCTCTAGGATGATGACCTACACTCTACTTACGGTGTTCTAACCTCTCTGCTGACCACCAGCCTCTCACTTTCAATCATCTTTTGGATATTTTGAACTTGATGTTCAGTAGACATTTCAAACTCAGAATCTCTTTTCCCTTAAGTCCTTCCCCCATGCTACCTTTCCTATGACTATGGAATGTCATCCTTGATTCTTCAGGGTCTCTCATTTCCCCATAACCAATCATTGCCAAGACATATTGCTTTCACCGTAGCATCTTTCATATTCACTCTCAGCTCTCCTCTGACACTGAAGCTGCTTGACATCAGTCTCCTTCCTCCAGTCCATCCTCCATTCAGACATGAAAGGAATCTTCTTATAAAGAGCAAGTCTGACCAGGTCACTCTGCACTCCTACTCAAACAACGAATAGCTTGCTATCTTCTCCAAGATAAATTAAAAATCCTGGTTGGCACTTGAAAGTTCTTACTTTTTCAGTCTTCTTACACAGACCTAGAATTTCCTCCCTCCTCATCTGCACATCCTGGCTTCCCTGGACTGCTCTGAAGTCCTTTAGGGGCCAGCTAACAAGCCACCTTCTCTGGAAAGCCTTTCCCAACACCCCTTAAGTCTCTTGACTTTCTTCTGATAACTGTGCTCTACATGCGCTCAACAAATATCTCACTTGATCCTCACCACAACCCTATTATTCTCCCCATTGTACAGTTAAGGAAACTAAGGTCACACATCAGACACGTGTCTGAGGCCAATCTGAACTGAAGTCTTCCCCAAGTCTAAGTGGTGATGAGGACATGGCTTGTTTGTATGCTCTCTCATTAGAGTGGAGCTCCTGGAGGGCAGATACCACCTTTTGTCTCTATATCTCAGCACTTCTCAAGGGCCCAAAGTAAATGTTTACCAGTTACCTGTTTACTACCAGCAAAGACTCTTCTAGGCCCTGAGGAGACAAGGCCAAGATAAAACTGTCCCTGCCCTCTATCAGGAGTAGTATTCAAAGTAGAGTAAAGGCAAGCTTTGTTTAAAAAGTGGTACTTTCTAACTAGGAATTCTCCTTTAGGCATGGAAGACTCAAAGTAGGAAGACAAGAAAATGAGAAATGACATCTCATGGAAGAAAAAAGAAAAGAGACTTTTGGTTAGACAATAAAGTGGATAAAGCAGAGTCAGGTATATATGGCTGGAAAGGTCAGCTGGACCAGGTTACAAAGGGCAAACAGCTGGATCTGCATGTGATCTGTAGATCTCACTCCAGTAAAGAGAAAGGATTAGGAAGGAGAGAGACTAAAGGAAGCTAGCAGAGTCCAGGTAAAAAGTGGTGAAGGCTTGTAAGGAAGAGAAGGGAGAGCAGCAAGATGTGATGGACAGATAGAATGGACAAGACACAGCAAATGACTGCATATATGGAGTGAGCAAAAGTGAGAGGTTAAAGGGACTCTGAGGTCACAAATCTGTCAATGCCCCTAACAGAAATTGGAAAGCCTGGAAGAAGCAAAAGACTGAGGGAGAAAATAATGAGCTTTAGTTTTAGACTTGATAAGCCTGAGGCACTTACTGGGCAACCAAGCTGACATATTCACTGGGGAGCTGGATACAGGACTGGAGGCTCAGGAGGCTAAGTAAGGGATAGAAGAGAGAAGAGGGCCCAGAACAAAGCCATGGTGTTCATTTGCAGTAAGGAGACCTCAGTAATCCAGGAAAAAAGACTGAAAAAGGATATGGGAGAGGAGATCTCTTGCATGTTCTAGGAAGTCTAAATGAATACTCTCCCCCTAGGACAATCCAAAATTCCTAAGGCCCATCTACAAGTCAAATCAGGGAGATTATGTAAAGGACAGAAATATGACTGATTAGCTTTTAACTTCATTCTCCAGAACAAAGGTAATAAAATAGTTGAGATTCCACAGCTAGGTTTATACCCCAGAGAGGACACTGGTCAAAAGAAAGGCTTCAATGACACTAAACTATCAGAACTAGGAAGAAGGTTGATGCAGTCAACTGGGGAAGGGCTAACCAAATTGTGAGGCATGAATGTAAAAGATTATTAGTATGCTACCAAAAAAACCAAAAAGAAAACCAAATATGATGTGAAGCATAGAAAGTTCATCACATGAACTTGATACAAAATGAACTAAGGAGACCAAGGAAAACAATACATATAATAACTATAACAATGTAAACTGAAGGAGCCACAATCTCAAAAATGAATGCAGTCAAATTATAAACAAACTTGACCCCAAGGAAAACACAACACCAACAGACCCTGGGTGTGTGTGTGTGTGTGGTGTGTGTGTGTGTGTGTGTGTGTGTGTGTTTGAGTGGGGAAGTTTAACAGTTGTGAACATTACATTAAGTCAGATTCTTCTCAATATATTGATTGATTTTATTGCATTTTTCTCTTCTTTCAATAAAAATCTATTAAAAGAAAAAAAAAAGGTAGAGTTTCTCAGTAAGAAGCCCTATTTCAATTGAGGAGGCCAAAATTGGGTTTCCAGGCTCAAAAAGATATTAATTACTGCATGATGGAATGATGTGAAGAAGAGGTGAAAAGAGCATGAGAGTTGAAGGGAAGGCAATGGTGCCTCCATTCTCACCTTTCCCATTTGTGAGCATGATCAGTGACAACTTCTCTAATGCTCAGTGTTCTCTGTGAAAGGAGATAATCATTCTTAGAGCACCTAAATAAAGGGTTAGTTTATGAGGTCAGACATCTAGAGCTGGAAAGGCCATGAGAGAATACCCAGAAAAGTATTTTACACATGAGAAAATTCAGGTCCAGAGAAGTTCAAAGATTTTCCCAAAGTCACACAGGTGGTAAGTAGCAGTTGTGAGAATCAAATAAAATGTGAGTAAATTTTAAAAAGGACTATGGGATTGTTATTATGATAGGTTGGTTTTCTGATTTCACTGGTAGAGAAAATTTCCAATGTGGAGAATCTTTTCCCTGACGTTGATGTAAGTGAGAGCTTACATCAGTGGTCACACTGATCATTACTATGTGTAAGATGTGAGATATAAAGGTTATCCTAATTTCAAGACTCTTCATTCCCCTCTATATACAACAGATCTGCACATAGATCATAGATTCCATACACAGCTATTCCCTAAGAAGGAAGAATAGATCCTGGGAAGTCTTTTTATTTGAAAAAGATAAAAAAGGCAAGATAAATACAGCTTAAGTATAGATAATAAAGAAACCCTCTTTAAATCAAGGGAATTGTAATGCAGCAAAAGAAACACAACACTGTTGTGTGGTATTTATTTATATAACTTGTCCTTAATATTTTCACTCTAAAACTGAAAGGAGAAATTATAAGAATGTCTACAATCCATTGTCACTTTCAATAATCTTAGATCTTCACCCCCCCATTTATTAAAGAATTTTCACACAACAATCACTAGCAATGTCAACTGGAACTACACCTCTGTGTGTGTTTGTGTGTGTGTGTGTGTGTGTGGTGTGTTCATTCAAGAACAGGTACACAAGCATAGAGAGAACAAATTCAAACAACTAAGAAGAGTGTATTTAAGGGTTTTTCCCCTTTTCTGCATTCATTTAAAAACAAAAGGAGAGTAAGATGCTTCAATCCATTGCCTCCCCATAAAAAGGGCTACAATGAGGATGGAGGGAGGATGGGAAAGGATTCATCAATGTAACCTAAGCCCAGACTTTAAGAAGGGAGTGTATTAATGATGCTGGGGGGAGAGATGGGAGAAAGGGGGGACAATATCTGGCAAAAACAAAGTACTTTATGTTTAGGGATATCTCTGTGGCCAGCAGTAGGTGCTACTTCAAAAGAGAAAAAAAGGTAGCAACTGGAGGTGCAAATCACATGCCATAATTTATTATTAAAATATAGGGTAAGGAAAGAGAAATATTCAAAGGGGAAAATTGGCGGACAAATACAATATGATACAATTAATATGCTGATAATACATTTACATATTATGTCACAATATAAACACACACACACCCCAATTTAATTTCCTGAGACCCTGTTTTATAAAAATTATTTTGCAGACAAAGTAAGAACTCTCAATCCAAGAACTCCTCTATAAACTCTATAATGAAAATTCTTTCCCAAATAGTTTATAATGCCTATAATGCACAGTTCAACTGAAATAATACCTCTAAAATCAACCTATATGGCCAATGCTGAGACAAATTCTAGAATAATTCTATAAGATGACCCAAACATTAAGCATATTGTTCATGAAGCAAATTTTTAATCCATTCTATAGCAATTCTACTATTCATTTTCCAGGTCTTCAGACATGTTCTCTCACAAAGGCTATAATGTGAGAATTCACAATTATGGTAAAAGAACTCTGCCCTTTAAGGATCCTTTTAAAAAGAAGGGAGGGAGAGGGGAAAGCATGTAACACAGGCTTCCCAAAAGTAAACTACTGGCACAAATGTGGGGAGAGATTTAAATATGAACATAAGGAGAAGGTACAGAAAGAAATGTTAACCTGGAAGAGGATTTTATTCTCTTTACCCTTTAAATTTGAAAAATTGAATCAAAGTATTACATTTATTCCATGACAGTTTTTACAAAGAACAGGCAAGGAGGAGAACAAAGTACACTTTAAACATAAATTTCATTATAAAAATATGTGAATCTACTTCAAATACTAGTCTCTTATGCTTAAAATTGTTTTAAACCTTTAAGACTTATCAGTATAATTCAGCAGAACCACACGTTCACAATTCATATTTTTAGCTTTTTCAAAAGCTAATAATAATAAAAGGCATCAAAGTATCTGTCACTAGCAGCTATCTGCCCTTATTGATAACTTAAGAGCCTTTGGCTTTGCTGTATGAAGTTTAATTTCCCAAAGCGGTCAATTAGATCCTGGTAATATCCTCATTGGTGAGTTATTGCTTAAGGACATCATGGAAGCCTCTTATACTACCTTCATCCTTGCTTTGTTTCCTGCAATTCAAGAAATCTACTTTTTTTAATTTCCTTAGAGGATATCAAAGATCATGATAACAGAAAAGTTAAGGGAATAGTGTCACACTTCAACTGAAATCTCTACAGCCAAACAGAAATCTTACAAATGGTTGGTTTATTGATATAAGTAGATTCAGTCATGTTCTGACCTTGATGTCTACTACGAATTTAAACAAGACTGAATATACAATATACAAATGAATTTCAACCATTTCACCCCCAAATATCTTTTATTTAAATGAAATCTGAAACAGCTTTCAAGTATTTATTTTATATATATATATATATATATATATATATATATATATGAATGAATAAACTTTCACCCCTATATCATGAAAGTCAGTCAAAAGCAATTAGTAGATATTCAATCAATTAATTAATTAATTGTATAAGGTAGTAGTTGTCTTCTAATATGTGGATAACTTTTCTAAAAAGGGGGAGAAGCACACCTGTGCTATTAAATCCCTAATAGATAATGTTTCCATTTCTCTAACTCTTTCCCTTTAAAAATCTCAAGTTCTTCTAAAGAAACATTAGGAACAGCTAGGTGGTTCAGTGCAGAGAGCACCAGTCCTGGAAGTAGAAGGACTGGGGTTCAAATCTGACCTCTATCACTCCACACATACTAGCTGTGTGACCCTGGACAGGTTGCTCAACCCCAATGGCCTCACCAAAAACAAACAGCCAGCTGTGTTCATCCTCTGTCAATATCACAAAGCCCATCAGAACTAAAGCCCCCCTCTCTAGATAAGTTCTGAAGCCACTGCCGCCCAGCCCTCACTGAACCGCTCTCTCAGGGTTGAAGAAAGCAGGATGACATCCTGGATGAGCAGTCACTCTGTGACTAAAAGAAAAGACCTAAAAGAAAATCCCTGAACACAGAGCACTGTAAGGCTTATGATAAGGTGCTTCCCTCCAACAATCTAGGAGTGAAGTCAAGATGGCGTCAGATTCATCTGAACGATGGGAACACAGAAACTTAAGAGAGATCCTGAGAGGTTGAGCAGTGGACCATTGAGAGGTAGAGCCAGGACATGAACGCAGATAATACAGTGATGAGACTGCGAGTTTTGAGACCTTGTGAGGACTTGAATTTGGGCGAGCTGGCCCTCAGTTTTCACACTATAAAATGAGGCAGAAAGGTCTTCTAGATGGCCTTGTGAGGTCTCTATTCCATCTTTAAGTTTATGGAAAAGACCTATGATGATAGGTCTTTTGATGTTTGACAGAGAATTGTGATAATTCATTCTAACACAACAAAAAAAAAAAACACTTAAAAAGGAAGGAAATGGCAAACCACTGGGTCATGAAGAGCTGGACATGACCAAAATAAATGAACAAAAGTGAAGCACTTTATACAAGGTTAGAGCAGTGAGCTAGGTCCTCAGAACATCTAAGCAAGATTGTGGCATTGAGCACTGGGACTAGAGTCAGGAGGACCTCAATTCAAATCCTACCTCAGACACTTACTGGGACCTGGGACCATTCACTTAACTTAACTTTTTGTCTTATCTTCCTGAAGGAGACAGATAATCCTAGAAGTAAGGGAAGGATTTCAAGAAGCAAATATGAAAAGCATTCCAGAAACAAAGAAGGTGAACAAAGGAGAAGGTGAACAAAGGAACAATACCAAAACAGAGAAGAATAATCCCTGGATCAAGGAGTATGTGAAAGGGAGGAGTATGATATAACACTATTAAGGAAAGCCAGATTAGGGAGGACCTTGAGTGTCACAAGAAGGACATTCTTTATGTGATGAAAAGGGCATCCAGTGAAAGATTTAGAGCAGAGAAAGAAGTGATGCAAAAAAAAGAATTAGGAAAATTACAAGGGTAGAGTTATGATGAACAGAACAAACTGAAAGAAAAAATACCCATTGGAGTCAAGAAGAGGATAGAAGCTTAGGTGATAATTGTATTGGATTAGGTTGGTAACAACAGCAAAGAGAGTCTGAGCAGAATCAATGAGGCATGGCAACAGACTGGAGAGGGAGTTACTGCAAAGTCAGGAAGAAGGAAAAATCAAAGATTCTGCTGAGTGTTCTTCTCAAGACTCATTCACCCTCTGCCTCTAAGGACTGTCCTCAATTCTGGAACTGTGATCAAAGAGGGCTTTTTCTGAACCTTTGCCAAATCTCCTTATGTCTGACTAAAGGCACTTTACACAAGGCTAGAGTGGTGCATTAGGTCCTCAGAACATCCAAGGTTTTGAATCTGAGAGGCTGAGAAGATGGCAGTATCATCAAAAACAAACCAAAAAATTAAAAAACCCACAAAAAGACATCCAGGGTGAGGGAGATCTGGGGGAAACAATGATTGTGATTGTGGCTATATTAATTTTGAGGTTTTAATGAAACTTCTACATGCTATCCAGGAGGTAAAGATAGGGGCTGAAAATAAGAGATTTCAGTGGCAACCATGGAGGTGATAATTAGCACCATGAGAAGTTGATAAGTTCATCAAGGGACAGAAGAAAGAAAAGAGGACCAAGGACCAAATATTTGCAGAATGCTCAAATTTGAGGGCAACAGGAAAAAAGAGCCAATGGAAAACTGAGGGAAGTGCTCAACAGAAGTTGACAAAAGAACCATTAACAACATATGATGGCAAGAAAGTCAAGTGGAGAAAGACTCAATAAAGAGGGATGACAAAGAATGAAAGCTATGTCTCTTCCCTCAGCAGAGCCCCTAGGGAAGCCAATGGCAGAATGCAGAATACAAAGCAGGCGCCCTATCTGTGTCTCGCCCTCTTCATTTGGAGAAGCCAAATGAACCTGTACCAAAAGCCAGGGACTATGACAAGTTCATCCTTCATCCTCTCTGCTCTGGAACTCTACCCTGAGGCTGAGCACAAACACAGCTAATTTACATTTCAGGCCATGCTTTGATCCATCCGGACACCATGCCATCTAGAGAAATGGTAATAGCGAGCAATGTTAAAGGTTACAAAGTCAACATTAGCAGCAGCACCTATGTTATCATCGGGCATTTGTAGAGCACTTTCAGTTTACAAAGATATTGAGAATTATCATCTCATTTAACCTCACAATTTTACCAGAAAGGTGTTATCATTGTCCCCATTTTACAGAGAAGGAAACTGACTGGCTCAGGGACCCTCATCTAGGAAGTGACTGAGGTTGAATTTGAACTCAGGTTTTCCTTCTTCCTCACCTAGCATTTAACATAGAACTTAAGGTTTGCAAAGTGCCTGGCTCCAGGATAAAACCATGATGGCAGGATACAGAAGCTGAATTCTTCCAACATTTCCTTCCAAACACTTTAAAATAAACCAATTCAAATTCTGAAACAGTCACCCAAAGGTGTAGGTGAGACATTTTTTTCAGCACCATACACCTCAGGCAGTCAGAAGGGGAAGGAGAATAGCCTGAAGCAAAAGAAGACCTTGAGGTGCAGTGGTGGTGGTGGTAGCAGCAGCAGCAGCAGCAGCTTTGGGAGCTCTTCAGTCAGATATAGTAAAGAGATTTGGCAAGGGTTCAGAAAAAGCCCTCTCTTGACCAATTCCAGAGCTGAGGGAAATCCTTAGAGTCAGAGGGAGCATGAGCTTTGAGAAAGAGACTCAGTTCCATTGCAAGGCATCAGAGGCCCTAGATGGGTAAGCACACCTGGATCATGCCACTGTGGAAGTGTTAAACTTCTAAACCCCCAAAACTAGTTCTGAAAACAGTAGGGTGACAAAGCCTAATGCTTGGGACAATAACCCCCACTCTCCCCCAGGAACAAAGCCCAATGTGACCAGAAAGTGACACAAACATAAGCAAACAACAAAGCAAGAACCTGACCATACAAAGCTGCTGTCCTTCACTCTCAAAGACCACAATATTGGGGAAATAAGACTATGACAACCAATTGAGGGACTGTGCAAAGTCCCTGGCCTCGTATGCTTCTCCAGAGCCAGACATGGATCCAGATGACTAGAGGTGGCCCTGGGTGCAGTGGGAGACTGTGGCCTTGGAGCTAAGTCTTTCTCAGGTGGCAGTATGACTGAAGCAAGGTTCCTTGGGTCCTTAGGTTAGGTAGGAGATGAAATAAAGAGGCCTCTGTGAGTGATAATAAGGAAGAGCAAGATAAACTCATTAAAGACAACACAAAAACAGTCACAAGCAAAGCCTCAAAGGAAAGAAGTGAATTGGATATAAAACCAATAGGAATTCCTGGAAGAGCTAAAATATGAGTGGTGGAGGAAAAATTGGGCAAAGAAATGTGAGCAATGCAAGTAAATTAAGAAAAGCCAATTAACAGCTTGGTAAAAGAGGAACAAAAATACTGAAAAAAAAAAACACCTTATTTTTAACCCTTAGTTCTAATTCCTCTTTCACAACATAACTAATATGGAAATATGTTAAACATAAATATATATGCACAACTTTTATCAGACTGTTCACTGCCACAGAAGGGGAAAAGGAAGGAAAGGTGAAAAAAAAAATCTGGAACCCATAAACTTGCAAACTGATGAATGTTGAAAACTAACTTTGCATGTAATTTGGGGAAAAATTAAATTAAAAATCTTTTAAAAATATGTTTAAAAATAAAATTGACCAAATGGCTTTCAAAAGAAGTACAAAACTTAACTAATGAATGAAAATAATTTTCCTAAAAAGCAGCATTGAACAAATGAAAAACAAAGTACAAAAGCTCATTTAAGGGGGAAAAACCCTTAAAAATTATAATTAGCAAGTGGAAATTAACACTATGGCACATCAAGAAACAATAAAGCAAAGTCAAAAGAATAAAAAAAGAAGAAAATGTAAAATATCTTATTAGAAAAACAACAGATTTGGAAAACTGATTGAGGAGAGATAAATTAAGAAATACTAAACCATAACTGAAAGTCAAGATCAAAGAAAGAGTGTAGATATCATAATTGAAGAAATTATAAAGGAAAACTGCCCCAGTATTTTAGATCAAAGGGTCTAATAGAAATTGAAAGAATACACTGTTCACTCCTAAAATAGATTCCAAAATGAAAACTCCCAAGAACATGATCATCAAATTCCAGAGCTCTTAGGTCAATGATAAAATATTTCAAACAACCAGAAAGAATCCATTCAAATACTATAGAGCCACAGTAAGAATCACACAAAATTTAGCAATTAGCACATTAAAGTAGCAAAGAGCTTGGAATAATATTCCAGAAGGCAAGGCAGCTAGTAATTTAATGTAACCAGTAAATTACTTTTTCATTTCAAAAAAATCAACATCATCTTTTATTAACACATAAATAGATAAGCAAAACAAACCAATTCTGCAATTTCATAGTAATGAAAAAGAGATAGAGATAAAGAAGAAAAAGAGATATGGATATGGACTTCTACAAAATAATCAAACAGTATATGTTCACTTATATACAGCAAAAATATAAGCTAAGAAGATGCAATGTTATAATTACTAAGAAAAGACTCAGTTATGGGAAGAATTCTACATCAGGTAATTGTGAAATATTCCTTAAACACAGTAGCAAAATGTTAACTTTTTTCTTTAAGTATTTCTTAAGTGTTCTACAACATGGGGAGGAATTCTTTTCCTATTTTCTATTTCAAACCATTTTCTTATGGTTTGAAAGAAAGAGTGGGCAAAAGTAAAGAGAAAAAGGAGAATAAGGTTCTTTTTGCTACATTTATATTGGATAGGTTTCAGATCTTTAGTTTTGGGAGGACCTACAACCCACTATTAGTTGGTGCATCGGACTAAACACTGGGCTGAGTTCAAATTTGACTGCAGATACTAGTTGTATGAGCCTGACCAACCTCTGTTCCTTATCTGCAAATGAGCTGGAGAAGGAAATGGAAAACCATTTCAGTTATCTTGACCAAGAAAACCTCAGAAGGGGTCAGGACGAGTTAGACAAGCCTGAAAACAACTAAACAACAAATTGGTTGGAAGACATCCCTACACAGGGTGGGAAATCTTTCCCTCTTGCCACTGAGGAAAGGGAAATAGAGCCAGTTATGATGAAGGCATGATGAGGAAGAGGTAGGAGAGGAAAGCATTGTCCAAGAATTCTCTAGCATCCTCTGGCTGCCACATCACTTGTCCTGCCAAGGTTCAGGCAGCATAGATAACAAGTTACTTTGCTGAGGATTTCTCATCAAAAATATGAAGTGCCTCAC
Source organism: Macrotis lagotis (assembly GCF_037893015.1). Lineage (NCBI taxonomy): Eukaryota > Metazoa > Chordata > Mammalia > Peramelemorphia > Peramelidae > Macrotis > Macrotis lagotis. Next base: position 18,065,254 of record NC_133663.1, on the reverse strand, counting down.
AGGAGGTCCATGCTGCTAAGCACCGTACAAAGAAGAGCAGGGAAGTTCTGATTAGCCACACTAATGGAAGAAAGCCTTAGGTAATCCAAATTGACAGGCAATCCACTCAGCTGGCTCAGGGTCCTGGCCCCACTTGGCAGGAGAACAGAGAAGTGGCCCTGCTCCCAGGAAGGTAGGAAGGACCTTTTCCAGAAGCCTCCATGTTCGCAGAGTCTATGTCAAGAAGGACCCAAGACCAACCCCAGGACTGCAACTAAGCAGCTCCACAGAAAAATGCTATGCTGAACAAAATGAAGAGAAGGGAAAAAAAAGGAAGAAGAGCATGTTTTAAATATATAAAATGAGATGTTTGGGAAAAATATTCACCACTGAATTATGAGAAAACAGTTCTACAGGCACCTACCAACATCAAAACTTCCTTAATCTCAGTTCTGAGTGTATTTCTGGAAAAAAAATAAATTACTCATTTGGATGGAACAAACAAATGGGTCAACTTCTAATCTGACTCTTTTGAAATTAGGAGAAGTTTTATAACCCTGATCATAAGACCTTAAACTTATATTAAATACCTGAAAAGTAGAAGAGAAACATTGAAAAACCCTTTGCAGTGAACTGATGCTGAACAAGATGAGCAGAACTAGAAAAACATCATACAGCCTAACAGCAACATAGCGGTAATGATCAACCTTGATAGTCTTGCTCATTCCATCAATGCAACAATCAGGGACAATTTGGGGCTGTCTGCAATGGAGAATACCATCTGTATCCACAGAAAGAACTACAGAGTTTGAACAAAGACCAAGGACTATTACCTTTAATTTAGAAAAAAAAACAAAACCCTGATATCTTATTGTCTGATCTTGCTATCTCTAATACTTTATGTTTCTTCCTTAAGGATATGATTTCTCTCTCATCACATTCAATTTGGATCAATGTACAACATGGAAACAATGTAAAGACTGGCAAACTGCCTTCTGTGGGGGGTGGGGGGAGGGAAGTTAGGGGAAAAATTGTAAAACTCAAAATAAATTTTAAAAAATGAAAAATAAAACCCTTTGCAGGCCTGGGGTTCTCCCCTCGTCATCATGAGGTCAATTAACAAAGCAAATATTTGGAAATTTAATACTTAACAGTCCATCATTTTGCCCAATTTAGATCATATCTGACCAAAAAAAAATCCTATCACTGCAGTTTTCAAATAAATGAAGTTTATACAGTTGAAAAAAAATGCAACACAACTTTCTTTATGCTATACAATTAGGAGAATATACTTAAATCTATTACTTGTCTACCAAAAAAAAGTTATTGATCTCAAATGAGATTCAGCAAAAATTTAATTTGAAATGTAGGTAAAATTAAATGCAGTCACAATTATATCCACAGATCTGTGCTAGGGATTTCACTTCAGTGATGCCTTACAAATAATCATTCTCTAAAGATGAATAATAATTTGTGTCAACTCAGTAATAAGAAGAAATACATATTCACTCTTTGAATACCTCTGAGGGTAGAACACGCTGGCTAAAGAGCCCAGGTGAGTGACATCTTGTCTTTGTCTGCAAAGTTACATCATTCAATGATCACTTGGTGATCATATCCAAGCAGTCTTTTGAGCAAGGTAGTCCTTCTTGACTTCCTGTTGAATTTCGTTATTTCCTCTATTAATTTTAGATGAAATATACTTCTTCTGAGAAAGAATTAGAAGGAAGAAAATCAGAAAAGGAAAAGCAGGAAAATCCTGCCTCAACCAAGACCCAATGGATCTTCTCCTCAGAGGTAGTTGGGAAGTTCACCCTCTCAACTCCTGCCCAATCCACTTCACATCCAGAGAAGTGACAAGCCACTGACAAAGAGGGAGGGGAAAGGAAACATAGATAGATATGGACAGTGTGCATGAAAGATGGAAAAAGGGCTGGATCTGGAGGCAGAAACCCTGAGTTCAAATCCCATGTCTGCCACTTGTGGCTGTCTTTAACCTCAGACTGCTATTACACAACCTCTGTGGGCCTGAGTGTGTGTAAAATGAAGGACTTAGAGGAAGTTGAGCACCTTTCTAGATTCTCTTCTCAAGGGTGCTTGCTCTCTACCCACCATCTTCATCATTATCTTCCACTATCTAGATGGAACCTTGGACTCCAGCCACTCCCACTTTCCAGTTAGCACTCCCCCTTGCAATATGCTAGAAGTTCCTTGAGGCCAGGGAATGGCTTGTATGCTTTTATTGGGATCCCTAGGAATGAGCATGGGCTCTGGCATACAACAAATGCTTAATAAATGCTTCATCTCTCTCCTCATAGGCAATATCATGAAAGGTCTTAAAAACCATTTAGTCCAGCCTTCTTATTTCACAGATGAGTCAACTTCGGGTTAAAAAGGTAAAGTGACTTGCCCACAGTGCCCCAGATAATAAATAACATATACATGGAAGAAAAAAGCATGACATCAATTACTACAAGGTTATACAGGCTGTACTTGTAAAGCAGTAAGAATTATTTTATGTCCAATTTATGGATCTGTTTTTGTTACCTGATCACTGTAACTTAATTTTGGCTTGTTTTTTCTCTCCCATTAGGATCATCAATAAATTAAAGTGATGATGGGCAAGCATCATGGCGTAACCATACTGAGGATGACGATGACAGCTGGCGCTGCTCTGCTGTCTATATATTCTAAGTGTTGTGCTAACTGTTTTGTCTCATTGGACCCTCACAATGACTCAGGAAGTAGGTGCTGTGTATTATCACCATTTTACTGATGAGGAAACTGAAAAGACAGAGCTCCAGTGACTTGCCCAGGGTCGCCCAGCAGGCCAGATGAGAGATCTGGATTCCCATGCCAGCCCAATCACTTAACTGCTTAATGCCCCAGACAACCTTGGAAACTGTAAGATATAAAGAAAGCATACTTCACTAGAAATCTAGAAAAAAAGAACATTCAAGAGAGAGAGAAATGATCTTTGTGAACAACTCATCTATCACTTGCCATATGAAATGAGTACATTGAAAGCTGCTGAAAATTATCTAATAACAATTTTCAATTTAAAGCTAACATCGTAAGCCAAAACCACAAGACAGTAAAAGTAACATTTATAGGTCACATGAATCCAGTCTTCATCTGGCACAACTATAGAAGACCCAAGAAGTAGAGCAGAAATTGTTTATGGCACTCAAAAAGAAATTTTAAAAAACTGTTGAGAAACAGGCTATTTTTTAAAAACTGGTTTGGTAATTATCATGGAAAAAATAAAGCTGAAGAATCTACACATAGTATTCAGATATAATTTAAAATATTCTCTTCTCCTACATAATTGGAGTTCTATTATTCTAGCAAAGTATTATGCGCTAATAAGAACCATCCTAATCTTCACCCAGCAATATTTTCAAGCTGATATTATTATTCTCATTTCCCTGAATAATATCCATACTCCAGGGCCATTTTCCTTCTCATATTCAATATCACAAATGCTTGTATCAAGATTCCTTTCTTCATATCCTGTCACAGTATCAATCACTGCCTCCTGTCCACTCAATCCACTTTTGATTTATCAGCCGCCGTCTTTCTGGACTCCATAACTCGACCCAAACCATTTTAACAAGACATTGACAAATAGCAGCCAGTATCACATCAACCTGTTCCACTTAGTAAACTAAGAAACAGTAACTGTGACATCTCTGCATAAGTATTCCATTCTATTCCCTAGACTGATGTATATTAATGAGGAGATGGTATTTGAAATGCTTCTTCCACATCAGCATCTGATATGATCAAATTAGGAAATGGGATGATTTATTAAATTTTGTAGAGCTGAAATATTTCTTTATATCGCTCTATGTGTGGTTTCAGAAAGTGAGCTGTAGCTTTCAATTTTTCTACCGAGGATGTGCCTGCATTTCACAGACGAATTATTGTCTTTAAAAAGATTGCAAGAAGGCAAAATGTTATTAAGCAAATGCTCAGTAAAACAAACTAAATCAGTTTTAAAATTCCTAATTTAATGTAAATCTTGGTTGTTTCACTGAAATTCAGTTTGTGATCTTATTAAGTCATATTTGCATCGTACTGTCTTGCTGTAGGACAATTTTAAATTTATAGCATTACCAGGCTGTTTCACTTCTTGACTTTTAAAATATCTCCTAAATAAAATAAATAATTGCAATATATGCACACATTAAGTTCCTATTTTCAGAGATAAGATAAGGAAGCCCAATAGGTTAATAAAAAATACAATGTAATCACAATACTAAGACAAACTGATAAACCATACCTGGCAACTCTTAGGATTTTTATAATTAGATGCTAGCATGTTATATTTAAATGCTTATCAATTTTAGACTCAAAAAAGCCTTGCGAACTTTAAAACATAAAGTATGCTTTTCACATCACATTTTTATATGAAAGCAGCATTTAATAACTCTACAATCAAAATCTAGCACTCAAAATCAAAGTGGAAATGAGAGGGATTAAATATAGTGCTCAGATTGTTTTATTAAACAATTTCCAATTTCATACCTCAGTTTCTGACAGCAAACCATCCAGAAATTAAGACTTTTTGACTCTTCAACACTGTCAACAACCACAAACAACATCCAAGTATAATTTCAGCTATTAAGACACATGTTCTTGCATATAACATCAGGCTTTTTGATGTTTTAATTCGTTTTGCTGACATTTTCTTCTTTCCCTTTTAAAAAAATTTTTATCCTAAGAAATGACTTTCTGTGAGGAGGTAGAACAGAGGAAACAATGGAAAGTATAAGTAACATTAAAACAAAAGATAACAATAAAAATATATTTTTTCAAAACAGTCTTCCTATTCAGCATAGCCTCCTTTAAATAGAACAGTATTAGTAGAGCGACCGTTCATTGTCTACTGCTTCATAATCGAATACATGATTAGAATTAACAGATGGTGAGGAAGACTTGATTGCTAGAACACTAATTTAAAATAAAAGCTAAACAAAATGTAGTGACAGTACCCAATGTAAAGTTATATGAAGAAGAAAAACCAGATTATTATGTTCAGACTTGGTACTGATCTCACATACTCTGCCTCAGTTTTACAATGGCATCAAAACTTCATTACACTGAAAAACTTTGATACAAATTCGGAAAAAAAATTTAGAATTAACTAATGCTAACTTTTTTACATTTAAAACATTCCTATTAATTTCCTCAGGATTTTTCATATGCAAAAAAAGTAGCACAATGCTAAAATTTCAATAGTGTCCTTCCCTGAGAATACAATGAAATACACCTCATGAAGCTAAAATGTCAGAAATCCCTCCTTCAGTTGTTTATGTGTTCAATCCCCAGAAAATGAAAATTATCCAGAAAGGGAATAGAACAGAAGCATACATACACTCACAGGTATATATATATATATATATATATATATATATATATATATATATATATATATATATATATATAAAAAAAAAACTGCATTACTCCCCCTGCCCAGTTATTGGGCAAAAAAAATTATAAATCTTCAAGCTTTATAGAAAATCATTATGAGTTATCATTACCATTAGACATGAGGACCCTAGATTTCAGGCTGGGACCATCTAGTCCAATACCTTCATTTGAATGGTGGGTGAGGAAATGGAGGTCCAGAGAAGTGAAGCAGTGAGTGATGAAATTGAAACCAAGGTACTTTGACTTCCAAATTGTTCTACTGTTATGGCAGGGCCTTTAATCAAAGAATAATACAGATAAGGTCCAGTTCTCTTCCCATTTCAGTTCAAATCAGTAAATATGCATAAACTGATGTAGAATCTACTATTTGGTACAATAAACAACAAAGGAAAAATATAGATGAATAAAGCATAATTCTTGCCCAGATGAAAATGTCACATTAATGGCAGAGAAAGATACAACTAAACAGAGTCTAAGCATAAGAACTAATTTCAATAGTATAAAGCAGAAGTCTCGAATCTGCAGCCAGATGTTAGAACCAGATCAAAACGTCAATGGGAAATGTTTAACAAAATAAATGAAAATACAGTACAACATGGACAATGTTAATTTGTGGCTTTCTAAATCAATATGCAGGCTGAGGGATCCATTCAAGTTTGATATTCTACCAATGCAGGTCAAAATCTTTTCTACACCAGGGGTCTTAGAAGGCATCTCAAATGGCAATGGATCCCACATGCTTATGCATAGTGGCTGAGAGTTATTATTACCTATGTTGTATTATATGTGTATTCATTCTCCTCTGCAGGCCATTCAAGGCTCATGCCACAATCTGGACACCTCTGGTCTAAGGAAAGACACGTAGCCAATATGCATCATAAGCGGGACTTGAGCCCTTGTCTCTCAGGTTCCAAAGTCACTTAACTTGTAAGAAAGAAAAACCAGGTGCTAGGAATGAAAGTCAGCAAAGATCACTTCAAGCTGAGGTGATCAGAGAAAGTGCATGTGACCTGGGCCTTGAAGGATCTGGAGGATATTTCAGATACATATACATCCAACCCGAGGGGGCGGGGGCCAAGATGGCGACAAGAGAGGACCATCTCTTAGGCACTTTCTCATAAAACTTATAAACTAAGGACTCTAACAAAATTTTCAAGAGATAGAACCCACAGAGGAATCCAGTAAGGCAATTCTCCAACCCAAGGTAAAGCAAAAAGGCTCTGCTCCCCAGGGTAGGAGGCGGCCCGCCAGTGGGGTGGCCTGCCAGAGCGAAAGACCTTCAGCCTCCTGGAGGTAGCCCCAGGATGCTAGGTGCCCCGGCTCACAGCAGCAGGGGAGTTTCCTGATCTCCGCCCCGGGGAGCACCAGGCACAATTTGGGGGACCAGCAGGGGGACTTCTGCCAGAGCTTGGGGCCCAGCCTTCAGGGTACACAGCAAGCTGCTTGGCCACTGCATTCTAGATCCAGGAACAGAAGCAGGTGGAGCCTGTAAGCAGGAGCCCCCAGGGCATGAGCCCATTGAGCTGAGGGAGGGGAGTGAAGAGAGAGAGACTGCAGAGCTCTGTCCTCTGCCCCTGGAACAGGACTCTGGGGTTCTGACCACATTCAGATCCTGATCCCAGTCTAGGCCCCCCAATAGACCAACAGGGGCCCCCACCTCAGCCCCATGGCAGAGGGGGGCGCTTATGGTCATTCACAGACCAAGAGGGAGGACAGAGCCTCACACAGAGACCCTTGTGGGAATATCCCAAAAGCTCAGGAAGCACCCCAAAACCAGGCTTAGGCTGGGAAAATGAGCAAGCAGAGAAAAAAGAGGAACACCACTGAGAAATATTTTGCATATGAGCCCAAGAAGGATCAAAATACTCAGTCTGAAGATGAGGAAGCACAAGCTCCTGAATCTAAAGACTCCAAGAAAAACAGAAATTAGGCTCAGGCTATGACAGAGCTCAAAAAAAGACTCTGAAAATAAAATGAGGGAGTTAGAAGAAAAACTGGGAAAAGAAATGAGAGAGATGAAGGGAAAACATGAAAATGAAGTCAGCAGCTTAGTCAAGGAAATCCAAAAAAAATGCTGAAGAAAATAGCATGCTAAAAACCAGCTTAGGTCAAATGGATAAAACAGTTCAAAAAGTTGTTGAGGAGAAGAATTCTTTAAAAAGCAGAATTGTCTGGATGGAAAAAGAGATAAGAAAGCTCTCTGAGGAAAACAAATCCTTCAGATAAAGAATAGAATAGAACTAAGGGAGATTGATGAATTTAGGAGAAATCAGAACTCAATACTTCAAAACCAAAAGAATGAAAAATTAGAAGAAAATGTGAAACATCTCATTGAAAAAACAACTGATATGGAAAACAGATTCAGGAAAGATAATTTAAAAATAATTGGAATACCTGAAAGTCATGATCAGGAAAACAGCCTTGACAACATTTTCAAAGAATTACTACAGGAAAATTGCCCTGATATCCTAGAAGCAGAGGGCAAAATAGAAATGGAAAGAATCCACTGATCCCCCCCCCCCGAGAAAGAGATCCCAAAAAACCAACCCCCAGGAATATGACAGCCAAGTTCCAGAACTCCCAAGTCAAAGAGAAAATATTACAAGTAGCCAGAAGGACACAATTCAAATATCGTGGAGCTGCAGTCAGGATCACACAGGACTTAGCAGCAACTACATTAAAAGTTCGTAGGGCTTGGAATATAATATACCAGAAGGCAAAAGAGCTTAGAATGCAGCCAAGAATGAACTACCCAGCAAGGCTGAATGTCCTCTTCCAGGGAAAAAGACAGACTTTCAATGAACCAGGGGAATTTCAAATGTTCCTGTTGGAATGGCCAGAGCTGAACAGAAGGTTTGACCTTCAAATACAGGACTCAAGTGAAGCATAGAGATTGGAGGAGAGGGGGGAAATATGAGGGACTTAATCAGATGCCTTGCAGGCATTTTAAATTCAATATGCCTAAGATATAATTCATTATCTTCCCTCCAAAAAAACTTGCTTCTTCCTAACTTCCCAACAAATCACCCAGGTTCACAACTTGAGATTACAAAGGACCTAGAATCCTGAACTAGGCAATAAACAATTTAAGGAGGCAACAGGTAGCAAGCTGACACTGAAAGTTTCTGAGCAAAGAGGCCAGCAGAAACAACCTGCTGAGGAGAGGGAAGGAGGGCAGGCTGAGATTCCTCTAGGATGCCTTTCCTTGGAAGATGAGATAGATAGATCACATCAGTCTCTTCTTCTTGCATTTACTTCCCATATCACATGATGCCCACTTCCTGGTGCAGTAATTGTCCTAAGTGTGCCCCAATCTACTCACCTGGACAGTGACTACATGGGGTCAAGAACATGTTTTGTAACCGTTTTGACAAGTCCCATCCATAGGACCAGACAGACACCCAGCAGACATTCAATAAAAAATGGTTAGTTACAAAACCGAGCATATTACATAAAAACTAGTGTAATGGAATACATATTCTTAAAAAGATTCTGACTAGTATGCATATTTTTACAAGTAGAAAGCTAACACAAGTTAAAGAAAACATTCTATTTTTTTGGAACAAGAAGAGATAATGTAGGAGTCCTTATTAATTCCTTCAAAACGACTCTTGTAATGAATGAATGCTGCTACAATGAGTGGTGAAAAATGAATATGCCAGTATGCTTGTCCATACAAGAAGATTATCAATTTGTAAAGAGGAAAAGATAGAAATGATAAAGGGGAAATATTAAGAAAATAGTATTTATTCCATAAGACAATACAAAAATTCTCTAGCCTGCTGGTAGTAACAGAAAAAATTATTCAAGATTGAATTGCCCTGGTAAAATAATTGAGTTAAAAAAAATACACGTGTTTTTCAAAATTACAGCAGTGACAGCACAGTAATAAAATCACTCATATGAAATAATGGGAGGGTAAAAAGTAGTCTGCGGCTGGCTATATATAGAAGCATTGTGACACCATGGAAAGAACTAATTTTGGAGCCAAGAAAACCTGGGTTCAAGGTCTGTCTCTGAGACATATTCAGTGAGATCAGGCAAGTATTCACTGATCATCAGGGCTCTAGGCAACTTGCTCAGAGAGGTTCCCAAACCAAGCACCTGGATGGGCTGGGATACTTAATAAACAAAACTGGTAGGTATTCTCTTGGTCCAGGAACACAGTGCAAAAATTTACTGAGATGCTAAATGGAACCAAGAAAGTTATGAAACCTCTGCTCTAAGACTCCAAGGTGCAGAGAAGATTGGTAGACTCTCCTCATGGGAGAATTCTCTATAGAATTGAAATCAATGGCCAGGTCCCAACCCTAAAGACAAGCCTGATGATTTTAAAGAAGAGTTTATTAAAAGGGGGGCACCTTTATGACCTTTGTTTAGAGGACTGCAAATAAAATATATATGAGCACTAGTAAAGCAGCTAGATGGCACAGTTGGGAGGGGCCTGGAGTCAGGAAGACTTGCTGTGTAACCCTGGGCAAGTCACTTCACATAGACCTCAGTTTCCTCAACTGAAAAATGGGGCAAAAAACAGCTCCTCCCTGGGGCAGTTAGGTGGTGCAGTGGATAGAGCACCAGCCCTGGAGCCAGGAAGATCTGAGTTCAAATGCAACCTTGGGCAAGTCACTTAACCCCACTGCCTTGCACAAAAACAAAAAAACAAAAACAAAAAAAAAATGCTCTTCCCGCCCAGGGCTTCTGTGAGGATCAAAAAAAGATCATCACTGTAAAGAGTTTAATAAATCCTAAAGTATTAAAATGCCAGCTGTTAGTTGTAGCAATAGTAGAGTACAAGTTGATAAAAAAAATTATATTTATAATAGGTTTCTTTTATATAGCAATACATTAAATAAATGATCATGAATGATTTTATAAGATATTGAAAGAACCATGAATTTCTTTGGGGATTTGTTAAAGTTAGTTTAAGCCCTTCCTTACAAATAAAACTTTGAAAAGCTGAAGGTGAAACTTTCAAATTTTTTCAAATCACTTTTCAAATGGAATTTTAATGACTCCAAAATCAAAATCTAATTTAATAAAGGTTTTGTTGAATTTGTTTCCTTCCTGTATTTTGATTTAGATAAAATACACACACACACACACACACACACACACACACACACACACACACACGCGTATGAGAGAGAGAGAAGCCATGCTGGAGAAGAAATGATTTTAAAGATACTTAGGTATTGACTTCCAAACTATCCTAACAAAATCAAGTTCCAAGGGAATGGAAAAGTCAGGGATGGTAGTGCTCAAGAACTAGCAACTTACATGTCCTTCTTGTTTTCATCACAATTTAACAGGAAACTATCCAAGGAGAATCTGTAAGTTTTCACAAACTGTTTTCTATATGGAACTTCTTCCATGTCATCTAATTGATGAAGAGGTAGAAAATGAATACAAGAAAATAACATATTATTTGTTGATTTTTTTTCTGAAGGCAATCATAACCTTAAGGATATTCCTCTGATAAGATATTTCCTGATATGTTATGATGACATAATATTCTTTGATAGAAAGAGGTCAAGAGCTGGAAGAGACCTCTGAGAGCATTTATTTCAGTTTGTTGGTTTTACAGCTAAAAAACCTGAAGACTCAAGAGAGTTGAGGTACCAAGAAAATAGTATATAGCAGACCAGGGATTTGAACCCAAATCTGTTTGAGCCCAATCTTTTTATTTACTATAATAATGAAACTAAAAAGCAAATATATTTAAAAGAAATTCCTATTTTCAAATTGTATTCTTTAAATCTAACATAGTGATTGTTTACATAGAAATGGCTGCTCTGTAATTACCAGTTACTATCTTAATATACTGATAATCCTATTAGAAAAACTGTAAATAAATTGACATCCGAATGATCCAATATTTTCTTACCACTACAGAAAAGGATGCCTACTTCAAAAGACTCACTAACCTAAATCTGTGACTACTTCATGGTGTACTCACAAGGGCCTTGAGTTTTGATTTCTTGAATAAGCAGCAAAATATGCCCCTAGCTAATGAATAAAGATTCATGGCAATCAGCCCAGAGATTCAATAAACAGCATGAAGCCCTCATATGGGAATCCCTAGTTCAGGAGTGAGCCTGGCACTTCAAATCCCTTAACCACTGGACACCAGCTGCACGCAATAGGTCTTTGGGATGTCGCATAACACACTGCATTATTACAAGTTCCCATTAGGCAATGAAAGAAAATCAACCCTATTGGAAAGTCTTCAATTCACAGGAAGTGACCAGCAACAGCAGACAACAAATCATATGGGATGAGTAAAACCATTACAAGAGGAAGATGTGATATAGAAAGTAACAAAGTAGAAGGGAAAATCATGTAACCACAAAAAACAGAGATAAGTTCCTCGAAAATTTGAACCTACAAAAAGGAGTCCTTGAAAAAGTTGAAAATAGACTCTGGAAATCATCAAAGCAATCCTGGAATTAAAATCCTAAATTGGGCAGCATCCATATGCTGCCTTACAAAATACCTTACCGTACACAATACTTGATGTTCACTGTATTACTTGATTCTCTTTAGGAAGGTCTCTCCAGATACAAAATCCAGTGCTTATCCATGATGTTCACCATTCTGTGTAAAGGGTGATGATGAAGTAACTCTACAGCTCCTTATTTAAAGGAAACTGAAAGCTTTTATTAATATTTTTCTTATTAGACATACAAAACAAAAAAATAAACCATTTAACTAAAAATAAAAGCTATCCACTACCTCCCCAAATAAGCAAATTCTTTAGGAGTTGCAATTTCTTAATATAATATAGATCCTCATTAGAGATCATTTCAAGGATTAGCTTGAAATTAATCATGGCAGATAAAATTTACTCGGTAGTCATAAATCATATGTAAATATCTGGTAAATAAATATCTATTTTCTACCTGTTCTTTTTTTCAAAATCTAAGTCACCCTTGATTTTTTTTGTTCATATGAAACAACAAAGCTCCTTGTAAGTACTTTGATTTCCTTAACAAAAATAAAGTTTTTTCTGATTTAAAAAAGGAACAAACTACTCACTAGTAATAATGCTATCTCAAGTCTTGGGAGTATATAACACTTTTTATCTTAAAAAGCTTTAGCATGTGTGTGTGTCTGTGTGTGTGTGTGTGTGTGTGTGTGTCTGTGTTAACACACATAATTTACATGAGACTTCAATCCAGCATACTGCTTAGATAATGAGGTGTTTGTGTTCATTTAATTTTCTTGTTAGCTCAAGGCTAATCAGGGAACCCTTTTTGTTATGACCTCTGTTACTAACAATTACACTAATATACTGTTAGTGAAACTATGAATTGGACCAGTTTTTCTGGTTATCAATTTGGGATTCTTAAAAGGTAAATTAAACCTTTAACCCTTAAAGAGATTTCATTACTAAACATAAAACTCAACAAGTCAAAGGACTCCCTTATTTACTTTAAAAAAAAAATACAGAAAAAAGTTTTTGTAACAATAAGGACCTAGAAACAAATTGATGGGTTCCCATCAATTGAGGAACAGCTAAATGAATCGTGGTATAATAATGTGATAGAGCAACATTGTCCAGTGAAGTCCAACTCTGATTGACCACAATAACCACCTTGACCCAAACACAGCTGTCTCAACACAGCAGAGAAGAAAGGAACTACAGGGATCCCGCATATATTGTCAGACACAATCACAGTAATAGTTATTTTTGCTCAGTTGTTTTTTTCTATTTTAGAAGGCAGTGTTTAATTCTGGTGGATAATTAGAGAAGGAGGAATACTCTATCCAGAAATGATGTTAGGGAAAAACAAAAGGAAGCAATAAAACTTATTTTTAAGAGTATATATTTTTAGTATTTCATGTTTGTGTGCATACACATAGACTTTTTTCCTATTTAGGTCAGAAGAATGGACTGACCATAATTTAATCTTTCTCCGATGACTGATAATCTTTTGATGCCTCCCGTCACCATTCTGAAGGTAAGCACGAAGGACAGTATTACAGATGTGTATGAGATTAGACTGTGGAGTAACCCCTAACCTTAGTTCCCTACCCCCTGCAAATACAACCTCAGGGATCATCATTTGTAAAACAGAAATAACGATAGATGCCTTGACTGCATCAAAAGGCTGCTGTGAAGATCAAATCATGGAATGTCTGCAAAAGATTTTACAGAAAAACCACAGTAGAGTGGAAAGAGCTCTGACACTGAGAAGTTAAGCAGAACTGGGTCTCAGCTTCCTAAGAAACCAGAAGATTAGGCTCGACTAGGTAAGACTTCCCAGCTCAAAAAACTATAAAACATTAGGAGAATTCTAAGGCACAACTAAATCTCAGATGGTGGCCACAAGGTGGGTCAGTGGCTAGGATGGAGTCAGGAAGATTCATCTTCCTCTATTCAAATATGACACTTCCTGGTTGTGTGACCTTGTTTGCCTCAGTTTCCTCTTCTGCAAATGGGGATGGTAACTACCTACCTCTCTCAGGAGAGTTGGGGGGATCAAGGGAGATTAGCACCCTGCCTTCCACAATGTTGACCCCCTTCTCTCCCCCTACAGGTTCTAGACTCAAGTCTGAGATGAAGACGAGTGTCCCTGGCATTGGGAGCAGCTTGGGAAGCAGCAAGGAAGTTGGTCTGGGGAACCTGACAAGAGGCACCAGTCTTGGTTGGAGAGTATCCAGGGGCCTCTGAGACTGAATAACCCAGGAACCCAATCCAGTGTGTGTGTGTGTGTGTGTGTGTGTGTGTGTGTGAACAGGGCAGTGAGGGGCAGCTGTGTGTATGGTGCTTGAGAGAGGAGAAGGGGAGTGGGAAAAGCAGGGAAGAGGCTCCTGAAATAATCTAGGTGAAAGGTGGTGAGGACAGAAAGAAGGGCAGAAGCCTCTGAATAGAGATGTCTCACTGGCAACGAATGGAAAAAGAGAAGCAGGCAAGAGTGCCAGGCTAGAAGCCTCTGAACAGGGGGCACTGGGAAGCTGGGGCCCTGAAGGACTAAAATCAAGAATGTAGTTCAAGCCAATGGGCAGGGGGTAAAGAAGTGAAATCAGAGTGCAGGAGAGATGAGGGTGGGGCTGGAGACCTGGAAGCCCTGCTAGAGAAATAAGAGTCAGGTCACAGGCAGTCCATGAGGTCGCCTATTCATAACCTCTGGAGGGGTCAGCAAAATGAAGTCTGCATTTGTACAGTCATGGAGCTAAGAATGGTCTTTGCATTTTTAAATACAATAAAACTTGATTTTAAAAATGCCAAAACCATTCTCAGCTCAAGGGCCTGCACAAAAAAAAAAAAAGAGGGCCAACACAGAGGGAGCCCAGGGGCCACAATTTGCCAAGCTCTGGGCGACTCCATGCACTAAGGGTCTTTCTAAACTACACACCTATGATCTCATCATTCTTATTTCTTGAAGATCTCTCTCTCTCTCTGTCTCTCACTCTCACATACAATCACACAAAACACAAACACAAACACACACACACACACATACACACACCACACTCACTCACATTCATGGTCTCCCCCCACACCCACACACACACTGATCTATTCTTATTCATGTTCTATTAAGAAGCCACTGTACACAAGGTTTATTAGAGAAGCAGTTCAGCATCCAGGATAAAGTTCTGGCTTTGAGCTCAGAAAGCCCTGGGTTCAAGTCCGGTCCTGGAGACATAACTGACAGTGAACCCATGAACTAAACCTCCCAAGTGACACTCGGGCCTCAAGGTCCCTTGGAACTTGCCAATCTCTATCTACCTTGGAGGAGGGTGTTCAGGATGAAATCCTCACAACCCTGGGAGAGGCATGGAGGGCAGGATGCCGCCTGGCACAGTCTGCTCTAATCTATTGGTGAGACAGATCCTGTGGGTTGGCTCCAAGGCTGGATGGCTCAGCTCCTGCCCCACCCCGCACCTCGTCTCCATGAGGCCTGAAAAGGCAAGGTGTGCATGGTGGCAGGAGGAGGACTACCTCATCCAGGAGAGCTGGTTCTGCTGGGGGGGGGGGGGTGCTGCACCTTAAGGGAAGAAGGTGTGGCACCAGGGACTGGGGGAGCCTGGGAGCCCCAGAAGCACCTTGATTAAAGCACAACTACTCCCTCCAAATGCAGATGGGGCAGAGTCCAGAAAGCATCCAGGATGCTATCTGGTGAGAGTGAGCAGCAGGGACTCAGCAGAAGGGGAGCAGCAGGAGAGGGTCAACAAGGGGGAAGGGGAGCTGATGACTTCTTGCTACTGCTTCCAGTCTGGCCTGCTCCCTCCTCAGTGTGTGTGTGTATATGGGGGGGCTCCTGGCAGACAGGGACCGTTCTTATGCCTATATCTGTGTCCGGTGTCTGGTAACACATAGTAAGAGCTTAGTAAATGACCGCTGAATGATGCAGGTCAGGTAAAAAGGGTTGGCTCAACATCAGGAAATCTAAAGATGTAATAAGTCATTTCAATAATATAAAAAATAAAAAACACATAATTATACCAACAGGCTCTGAAAAAAAGCTTAGACAAAATCCCAAACTTTTTCTGTTAAAAACACTAGAAAATATCAGAATAAATGAACCTTTCTTTAATATAAACAAATAGTATCTATGTAAAACCAAGAGAAAACATTTTACATAATGGAGAAACTTAGAAGCCTTTCCAAAAACATCAGGGGTAAAGCAAGTATGCCCAATATCTGTTTAATGCTTCTGTTTAATGTAGTTCCAGAAACACTAGCTATTGTTAAGAGAAAGAGAAACTGAGGGAATAATTATAGGCAAAGGGAAAACAAAATCAGTACTTTTTATAAATAATGTATTTTATGGACTCCCGGCCAAGATGGCAGAGAGAAGACAGGCACAGTTCTAAAGTCTCCTGATCTCTTCCCCATCTACCACATGAAACAAACCTCTTAAAAGAAATCCGACTCAAAAAAACCCAGAAAGAAAAGCCAGAAGAAAGAACATCTACCTCGGGATTTGTCTCCAGCAGGAGCTGCAGCTGAATTCGGGCAGGTGAGTCTGGGCCCAGAGCAAGGATCAGCCCCAATCAACCAGACTAGCAGCTGAATTGGAACCTGGAGTCTGAGGGCCTGAGAGCCGGACCTGCTGGATCAGAGGTGGGGCTGGACCGCGGGGGCGTGAGTGTGAGGGGGAGCAGAGGCGCTGGTGCTGGAGCTGTCCCCCTGGAGATCCCGGACAGGGCTGGGGGGAGAATTCTGGAGCAGGGGAGCTGCGGACACCATCCCTGGACTCCTCTGGTCTGAGTCCCATTACAACTCAGACTTCTCCCCTAACAAACAAATGCAAACTACTTCTGCCTCAGGCCTAGGTGTGTGAGCAGAAGAACCAGCCCAGCTGAGGAATGACCTAGGCCAGGGTAAAGCCCACCATTGATTGAAGGCAAAAGAATTCAATACCTCCAACTCCTCCCTTCAAGGAAAGGGAGAGGGCCTCAACCAAGGTCACAGACACTCCAGAGAAAGCAACCAGCACCTCCTACTGGCCAGCCAGAGAAACCACACTCAGTGAGTAAAGCCTTTAGCAATCCCAGGCCCCTGTGAACCAGCCCCTCCAAAACTCAGGTTTCAGAAAAATGACGAAGGGTCAGCGGAAAGGTGGATCCATAGAAAAATTCTTGGAAGGGAAAGACACTAACTCAGAGAGATCTGGAACTCTGAGGAGAATACAATCTGGTCTTCAGCACAGAAAGACTTCCTAGAAGAAATAAGGAAGGAGTTTAAAAATCAACTAGAAAATTTGGGGGAGACAATTAATACCTTGCAACAAGAAAACAAATAAATCTCTCAGATCTTCAAATGGGCAAATGCAAAAAGAAATTAATTCTCTCAAAACCTCAATTGGTCAAATGGAAAGTTCTTTCAAAAGTAGAATTGACCAATTAGAAAAGGAGTTGCAAAAGGTTAAGGAAGAAAACTCCTCCCCCAAAAAAAGAATGGAGTCTACAGAAACTAATGACTCCATGAGACAGCAAGAGTCAAACAAAATCAAAAAATAGAAAAAATAGAAGAAAATGTAAACTACCTCATCAACAAAACCACTGACCTTGAGAATAGATCGAGGAGAGGCAACCTGAAAATTATAGGACTTCCTGAAAACATTGAAGAGAAAAAAAGCCTGGACTTAATATTACAGGATCTAGTGATGGAAAACTGCCCTGATATCATGGAGTCAGAGGGCAAAGTAGTTATTGAAAGAGTACAATTGATCCCCACCAGAAAAAGATCCTAAAATGAAAACACCAAGGAATGTTGTGGCCAAACTGCAGAACTATCAGGTAAAAGAGAAAATCCTGCAAGCAGTGAGAAAGAAACAATTTAAATATCAAGGAGCCACAGTAAGGATCATGCAGGACCTGGCTGCATCAACTTTAATGGATCAAAGGGCCTGGAATGAGATATTTTGAAGAGCACAGGAGCTTGGAATGCAGCCAAGAATCTACTTTCCTGCAAAGCTGAGCCTTCTCTTCCAGGGAAAAGGATGGACATTTAATGAAATGGAAGAATTCCAAAAATTTCTGATGAAAAGACCAGAGCTAAACAGAAAATTTGGGCATCAAACAGGAGGTTCAAGAGACACATGAAAAGGTAAAAAAAAAAAAAGGGGGGGGTAAAAGAAAAAAAATTGCAATCCAGTAAGTTGAAACTGGCTATATCCCAGCATGGGGGTAAAAAAAAAAAGATTCTCATAAATCTTGAGAAATGTAACTCTAACAGAGAGAATACACCTAGCCAGAAATGATGGACATTCATGACCTATCCATGAGACTACCATCTAATGGGATGTAACTGGCCTTAACCCCACTTGAGAGAAAGACTCTAATAACTCTCAGGAATTTTGACTCTATTCGATAGAATATACAGAACTAAAATGGACAGACACTTAGAATTTTCTATGACTTAGATAGAATGAGCTAAAAAAAACACTACTGCCCTAAAAAGGGGGATAGGAAAGAGATGGGAGGAGGGAGGGGATTGAATGGTGTAAATCTCATTACACTAAGAGGTACAAAAAACCTACGGTAATAGTGGGGAAGAAGGGAGCAGAGGATACACACCTGAATCTTCTTCTCATCAGACTTGGCTTAAAGTTAACCTACACATACTCAGTTAACTTATAAAACATCTAACCTTTCAAGTATTAAAAGGGGAAAAGGGGAGGGGGGACGGAGAAAGGGAAGGGGAGTGGGGGAAATAAGGGGAAATAACAAAAGGAAGGGAAGGGAAAAAGGAAAAAGGGAAAGGGGAAAGAAAGGGGAGGGTGTGATATAGGAGGGCAAACACACTGAAAGGGGTGGTTTTCAGAAACAAATGACTGGGGAATATGGATAAAAGGGGGGGAAGGGGGAAAATACAAACAGAGGGAAGATAGCATGGAGGACAATAAAGAATTAGTAATCATAACCTTGAATGTGAATGGGATGAACTCTCCCTTAAAACATAAGCAAACAGCAGAGTGGATTAAAAACCAGAATCCTACAATATGCTGCTTACAAGAAACTCATTTGAAGCAGAGAGATACATATAGATTAAAGGTAAAAGGCTGGAGCAAAATATATTTTGCCTCAGCTGAAGTAAAAAAAGCAGGGGTAACAATCCTTATCTCAGACAAAGCAGCAGCAAAAATAGATAGCTTTAAAAGAGATAAGGAAGGAAACTTTATCCTCCTAAAAGTTACCATAGACAATAAAGTCATTTCAATATTGAATATATATGCACCCAGTGGGACAGCACCCAAATTCTTAGAGGAGAAGCTGAAAGAATTACAGGAAGACATAGACAGCAAAACTCTACTAATGGGAGACCTCAACCTCCCACTATGAGATCTAGATAAATCGAATCATAAAACAAACAAGAAAGAAATTAGGGAGGTAAATAGATTCTTAGAAAAATTAGATATGGTAGACTTATGGAGGAAACTGAATGGGGATAGAAAGGAATATACCTTTTTCTCTGCAGTACATGGAACTTATGCAAAAATTGACCATGTACTAGGACATAAAAACCTAATGATCAACTGCAGAAAGGCAGAAATAGTGAATACATCTTTCTCAGATCACAATGCAATAAAAGTCATATGCAATACTGGGCCAAGGAGATATAGACCCAGAACAAATTGGAAACTGAATAACCTCATTTTAAAAAAATGAGTGGACCAAAAAACAAATTATAGAATTAACCATTTTATCCTAGATAATGATAATAATGAAACAACATACTAAAACCTATAGGATTCATTCAAAGCAACTCTCAGGGGATACATTATAGCTCTAAATGCTTATATGAATAAATTGGAGAAAGAGGAAATCAATGAAATAAACATGCAACTAAAAAAATTAGAGGAAGAACAAATCAAAAATCCCCAATTAAGTACCAAAATAGAAATTCTAAAAATTAAAGGAGAAATCAATAAAATTGAAAGCAAAAAAACTATTGAATTAATAAATAAAACCAAAAGTTGATATTATGAAAAAAAACAATAAATTGATAAACCTCTGGTCAATTTGATTAAAAAAAAGAAGAAAACCAAATTGCTAGTATCATAAATGAAAAAGGTGAACTCACCACCAATGAGGAGGAAATTAAAGTAATAATTTGAAATTATTTTGCCCAACTCTATGCCAATAAATTTGACAATCTAAGTGAAATGGATGAATATTTACAAAAATATAAGTTGCCCAGGTTAAATGAAGAAGAGATTAAATACCTAAACAACCCTATCTCAGAAAAAGAAATTCAACAAGCCATTACTGAACTCCCTAAAAAAAATCTCCAGGGCCTGATGGATTCACAAGTGAATTCTACCAAACATTTAAGGAACAATTGGTTCCAATCCTATATAAACTCTTTGGCAAAATAGGGAAAGATGGAACTCTGCCTAACTCTTTCTATGAAACCAATATGGTACTGTTACCTAAACCAGGAAGAGTTAAAACAGAGAAAGAAAATTATAGACCTATCTCCCTGATGAATATAGATGCAAAAATCCTAAATAAAATCTTAGCAAAACGATTACAAGTCATCACTAGGATAATACATTATGATCAAGTAGGATTTATTCCAGGAATGCAGGGTTGGTTCAATATTAGGAAAACTGTTAGCATACTCAATTATATCAACAGCAAACCTATCAGAAATCATATGATCATATCAATAGATGCTGGAAAAGCTGTTGACAAAATACAGCATCCACTCCTATTAAAAACACTAGAGAGTGTAGGAATAAATGGACTGTTCCTTAAAATAATTAGCAGTATCTATCTGAAACCATCAACAAGCATTATATTCAGTGGGGAGAGGCTAGAGGCATTTCCAATAAGATCAGGGGTGAAACAAGGGTGCCCATTATCACCACTACTATTCAATATTGTATTAGAAATGTTAGCAGCAGCAATTAGAGAAGAAAAAGAAATTAAAGGAATTAGAATTGGCAAGGAAGAGACAAAACTCTCACTCTTTGCAGATGACATACATGATGGTCTACCTAGAGAATCCCAAGAAATCATCTAAAAAACTACTGGAAACAATTAGCAATTTTAGCAAAGTTGCAGGTTATAAAATAAACCCTCATAAATCCTCAACTTCTCTTTATATGTCTAGCAAGATACAGCAGGAAGAGCTAGAAAGAGAAATTCCATTCAAAGTAACCTCAGACAATATAAAATATTTGGGAGTCTATTTGCCAAGACAGACTCAGAATCTTTTTGAAAACAATTATAAAACACTTCTCGGGGGCAGAGGCAAGATGGCGACAAGAGTGGAGGGTATCCTAGGAGCTCTCTCATAAATCTCTGAAACTAAGGACTTTAACTAAATTTTCGAGAGACAAAACCCACAGAGGGACCCAATGAGGCAATGGTCCTATTCAAGGTAACCTGGAAAAGAGCAGAAAGTCTCTGCTCCCCGGGGTCGGAGGGGCGGCCTGCCAGAAGGGCAGCACGCCAGACCGAAAGAACTTCAGCCTCCCGGAGGCAGCCCCAGAGTGCTGGGAGCCATGGCTCATAGCAGCAGGGGAGTTTCCTGACCTGCTCCCCAGGGAGCATGGGACACAAAGTGGGGGACCAGCAGGGGACCTCTGCCAGAGCAAGCAGGTGGAGCCCAGCCCTCAGGGCACACAGCAAGCTGCTTGGCCACTGCATTCCAGATCCAGGAAACAGAAGCAGGCGGAGCTGGTAAGCAGGAGCCCCCAGGACATGAGTCCATTGAACTGAGGAAGGGGAGTGAAAAGAGAGAGACTGCAGAGCTCTGTCCTCTGCCCCTGGAACAGGACTCTGGAGTCCTGACCACATACAGATCCTGATCCCAGTCTAGCTCCCCCCACCCAAGAACAGCAGGGGCCCCCCCACCTCAGTCCCGTGGCAGAGGGGGGCGCATATGGTCATTCACAGACCAGGAGGGAGGACAGAGCCTCACACACTGAGACCCTTGTGGGAGTGTCCCAAAAGCTCTGGAAGCACCCCAAAACAGGCGCAGGCTGGTAAAAATGAGCAAGCAGAGAAAAAAGAGGAACACAATTGAGAAATATTTTGCAAATGAGCCCAAGAAGGATCAAAATACATCTAAAGACTCCAAGAAAAACAGAAATTGGGCTCAGGCTATGACAGAGATTAAAAAAGACTTTGAAAATCAAATGAGGGAGTTAGAAGAAAAACTGGGGAAAGAAATGAGAGAGATGCAGGAAAAACATGAAAATGAAGTCAGTAGCCTAGTCAAGGAAATCCAAAAAAATGCTGAAAAAAATAGCATGCTAAAAACCAGATTAGGCCAAATGGATAAAACAGTTCAAAAAGTTATGGAGGAGAAGAATGCTTTAAAAATTAGAATGGGCCAGATGGAAAAAGAGATAAGAAAACTCTCTGAGGAGAACAAATCCTTCAGACAAAGAATAGAATTCAGGGAGATTGATGAATTTGCCAGAAATCAGGAATCAATACTTCAAAACCAAAAAAATGAAAAATTAGAAGAAAATGTGAAATATCTCATCAAAAAAACAACTGATATGGAAAACAGACTTAGGAAAGATAATTTAAAAATTATTGGAATACCTGAATGTCAGGATCAGGAAAAGAACCTTGACATCATTTTCAAAGAATTACTACAGGAAAATTGCCCTGATATCCTAGAAGCAGAGGGCAAAATAGAAATAGAGAGAATCCACTGATCCCCCCAAGAAAGAGATTCCAAAAAACCAACCCCTAGGAATATCATAGCCAAGTTCCAGAACTCCCAAGTCAAAGAGAAAATATTACAAGCAGCTAGAAGGACATAGTTCAAATATCGTGGAGCTGCAGTCAGGATCACACAGGACTTAGCAGCAGCTACATTGGAAGCTCGTAGGGCTTGGAATACAATATACCAGAAGGCAAAAGAGCTTGGAATGCAACTGAGAATGAACTACCCAGCAAGGCTGAATGTCCTCTTCCAGGGAAAAAGATGGACTTTCAATGAACCAGGGGAATTTCAAATGTTCCTGTTGGAATGTCCAGAGCTGAACAGAAGGTTTGATCTTCAGATACAGGACTCGGGTGAAGCATAGAGATTGGAGGAGAAGGGGAAAATATGAGAGACTTAATGATGATGAACTGCATGTATTCCTGTATAGAAAAGTGACACTGATAATACTCATATGAACCTTCTCAGTTAATAGAGCAGGTAGAGGGAGCTTTTATAGTTGAAGCACAGGAGAAAGCTGAATTCGAAGATAAAATATGGTGCAAAAATGGAGTCAACAGAAAAAAAGGTAAATGTAATGGGAGAAAGAAAAAGGAGAGGGGGAATAGGCCAAGATATTTCATATAATAAGATTTTTCTTTAATATAATGAGCTATTGCAATGATATGGAAGGGGGTAAGGCAAGAGGGAACAAGGGAATCCTCACTCTTATCAGAGGTGGCTAGGAGAGGAAACAGCATATATACTCAATGGGGTATAGACATCTGGAGAAAGAAGGGGGGGGACAGGGGGAAGGAGGGGAGGTGAGTGATGGAGGAGAGGATGGACCGTGGGGGGAGAGTGGTCAGATATAACACATTTTTTCTTTGTTACTTTTTGCAAGGGCCTGGGATTGGATGGCCTGTCTGGGACCACAGGACCAGGTGGATTCTGGGCCTAAGGGGTGGTAGGGGGGCTCGGGGCCTCTTGGCCCCAGGGCTGGGGATCTGTCTGCTGCACCACTCAGCGACCCTACAGCAGAGTCAGAGTGAAAGGAGAAAGAAAATGTAGTACATGGCAGTGGAGAAATACGAAAGGAGGGAGTTGTGATCAGCAATGGCAATGGTGGAAAAATATGGAAGTAACTTTTGTGATGGACTTATCATAAAGAATGTGATCCACCCAAGACAGAGTTGTTGGTGTTGGAACAAAGACTCAAGCACATCTTTTATTATTATTATTATTATTTTGGGGGGGGGTGTGCAGAGCAAATGGGGTTGGATGGCCTGCCTGGGGCCACATAGCAGGGTGATCCTTGGGTGTCTGAGGCCGGATTTGGACCCGGGTGCTCCTGGCTCAAGGGCCAATGCTCTGTCCACCACCCAGCCACCCTCACTATTACTACTATTTTATTTTATTTTGGGTCTTTTTTTCTTTTTTTCTTTTTGGTTTTTGCAGGGCAGTGGGGTTCGGGTGACTTGCATATCACACGGCTGGGTGATTGTTGGGTGTATGGGGCTAGATGTGGGCTCAGGTGCTCGTGGCTCTGTCCATTGCTCCACCTGGCCATACCTACAATTATTACTATTATTTTTTTTATTTTAATTTTTTTCTCTCCCCTTTACTTTATCGCTGAAGCAAGTCTATATTTATGGGGGGGTATCTCATTTACTCTAAAACAAGAATATTTTACTAATGTAAAAATAACATTAATTGTACAAAATGAGAATAAATATTAAATAAATAAAATAAAAAAATAAAATAAAACACTTCTCACACAAATTACATTAGATCTAAATAACTGGGCAAATATCAACTGCTCATGGATAGGGAGAGCTAATATAATAGAAATGACAATTCTACCAAAACTAAACTATCTGTTTAGTGCCCTACCAATCAAAATTCCAAAAAAATTACTTTTATGAGTTGGAAAAAATTGTAAGTAAATTCATGTGGAGAAATAAAAAGTCAAGAATTGCCAGGAGCTTAATGAAAAAAAGTGCAAAAGAAGGGGGCTTAGCCCTACCAGATCTAAAATTATATTATAAAGCATCAGTCATCAAAACTGTTTGGTATTGGCTAAGAAATAGAGTGGTGGACCAGTGGAATAGACTAGGTGTAAAAGCAGGAGATGATTATAGTAATCTGCTGTTTGATAAACCCAAAGAGTCTGGCCATTGGGATAAAAACTCCCTCTTTGATAAAAATTGCTGGGAAAATTGGAAGTTAGTATGGAAGAAACTTAGATTAGACCAACACCTCACACCCTTTACCAAGATAAGATCCAAATAGTTACAGGACAGAGACATAAAAAACAATACTATAAGCAAATTAGAAGATCAAGGACTAGTCTACCTGTCAGATCTATGGAAAGGGGAACAGTTTATGACTAAGGAAGAGTTGGAGAACATCACTAAAAACCAATTAGATGACTCTGATTACATTAAATTAAAAAGCTTTTGCACAGATAAAACCAATGTAACCAAGATCAAAAGAAATGTAGTAAATTGGGAAACGATCTTTACAACTAATGATTCTGACCAAAGGACTCATTTCTAAAATATACAGAGAACTGAGTCATATTTTTAAAACAAAAAGCCATTCCCCAATTGACAGATGGTCAAAGGATATGCAAAGGCAATTTACAGATGAGGAGATCAAAGTAATCCATAGCCACATGAAAAAAATGCTCTAAATCATTAATTATTAGAGAAATGCAAATTAAAGCTTCCCTGAGGTACCACCTCACACCTCTCAGATTGGCCAGTATGACCAGGAATAATGATCATTGTTGGAAGGGATGTGGGAAATCTGGGACACTATTACACTGTTGGTGGAGCTGTGAACTCATCCAACCCTTCTGGAGAACTATTTGGAACTATGCCCAAAGGGCAACAACAATGTACATATCCTTTGACCCAGCAATACCACTACTGGGTCTATAACCTGAAGAGATGAGGAAAAAGGGCAAAAACATTACTTATACAAAAATATTTATAGCAGCCCTGTTTGTGGTGGCAAAGAATTGGAAATCCAGTAAATGTCCTTCAATTGGGGAATGGCTTAGCAAACTGTGGTATATGTATGTCATGGAACACTATTGTTCTATTAGAAACCAGGAGGGACAGGATTTCAGGGAAACCTGGAGGGATATGCATGAACTGATGCTGAGTGAGATGAGCAGAACCAGAAAAACACTGTACACCCTAACAGCAACATGGGAGAGATGTTCAAGCTTGAAGGACTTGCTCATCCCATCAGTGCAACAATCAGGAACAATTTTGGGCTGTCTGCAAAGGAGAGTACCACCTGTATCCAGATAAGGAACTTTGGAGTTTGAACAAAGTACAAGGACTATTCCCTTTAATTTAGGAAAAAACCAGATAGCTTATTGTCTGATCTTGTTACCTCTTAGACTTCTCTTCTCTTTAAGGATATGATTTCTCTCTCATCACACCCAATTTGGATCAAGGTACAACATGGAAACAATGTAAAGACTGACAGAGTGCATTCTGGGGGGGGGGGAAGCAAGACTGGGGAAAAATGTAAAACTCAAATAATATCTTTAATAAAAAATAAATTTAAATTAAAAAATAATGTATTTTATTTAGAAACCCCTAACAATCAGACAAAAGTTAATAGAGAAAATAAATTCAGCAAAATTTCAGGACATAAAATAAATCTACATAAAACATCAACATTCTTATGCATTACAAACAAAATCCAATAAGGAAGCTAAAAAGAGAAATGCCATTGAAAATAATCACTGAAAGTTTATATATTTAGGAGTCAATTTACCAATCTACACATAGAAATGATATGAAGCCAAATATTCTACAGAAATAAAGATAATGTTAAAAAAAATTAAAGCAATAAAAATTGTTTATGGGAAGACCAAGTCAATATAATACTTATTCAGAGCCATTCTAATCAAACCACTACAAGATTGTATCACAGAACCAGAAAAATATAATTAAATTCATTTGCATTTCATGGGAGAGTATAGAGGAATGTTCTATAAGCACCAGATCTCAATCTATAGCAATGATCATTAAAATGATACAATATTAGCTAAAAAACCGAGAAGTTGATAAGTAGAATGAATGTATTAGGAAATCACACAGATGTAAAGGAACACATTAACATTGTGTTCAACAAACCCTAAGACTGCAGTTCTCACTCCTGGACAAAAAACTGCCAGGAAATCTGGAATAAAGCTTAGCACAAATTTGGTGCACACCAATATCCCTCATTGTATACCAAGATACTCTAAATGGACACATGACTTATAAAAGATGATGTTATAAGCAAATTAGAGGAAACAATTTTTCAGATCTGTGGATTGGAGTAGAGTTCAAAACTAAACAAGTAAAAAAACAGAATCATAAAATACAAAGAGGAAAATCTGATTACATAAAATTTAATTTAATTGCATGAATTAAAGTTAGAAGGGAAATAGATTAACTGGTCTTTGCAGCAATCTTTTTTGATAAATATCTTATATTCAAGATATAAAAGAAATTAATTCAGCTATGAAACTAAGAGCCATTCTCCAATAGATAAATGGTTAAAGAATGAACAGGCAGTTTTCAAAGGAAGAAATCCAAGCTATCAAAAGCTGTATGGAAAAAATATTCCAAATCACTATTAATTAGAGAAATTCAAATTAAAGCAATCTAAGGTTTCACTTAGCATCCATTTGATGGGCAAAGATGACTCAAAAGAAAAATAACATATTGGAAAACAGGTACAGTGATTCTATTAGAAGAGCTATGAATTGGTCTAGGCATGCTGGAAAACCACAGAGCACTATGCCCCAAAAGATACTAAATTTTATATACTCTGTGATCCAGCTACACCACTATTTGTCCTATAAAGGATCCAAGAAAGAAGAAAAGGACCTGTATATACAAAAATTTTTTATAGTAGTGCTTTCCATAGTAGCCAAAACTTGGAAACTAAGAAAGTATAGGTAAATAAATCTATGAAATGGAATATTATTTTGCCATAAGAAATGATGAAATGAACTACTTCAAAGCAAACCAGAAAGACCTCTGATACAGAGGGAAGTGAGAAGAATTAGCTGCATAATTAATAAGAAGACAGCGTTGTAGAGAAAAACAGCTTTGGAAGATAATGGTAAACTATGAGTCTAGAAGTCTAAAAATCAAAGACACTACTTGCCTCCTCCCAAAGAAATACTGGACTGAAAGTGCAGAATGAAACAGTTTTAGATAAAGCCAAAGTGAGAATCTGTTTTGCTGAACCAATACATACTTGTTATGAGTTTCCTTTTTTTTAAAATTGTTCAATGGGCCAGAGGGGAGGCAGGTAGACTAAGACCATAAACCACCAGAATTGAGTGGATTCATTGAAGGTGAAGAGAAAGATTGTAATATAAATTCAATTCATGGGAAGGACGTAAGATCAAAAAGTTAACGCTAGCCTATAAATGAAAATAGTCGAAACTTAATAATAGCAAAAAAAGAATCTACCTTCTTGTTCTACTTTTTGACCTTGATCTCTGAGATCTATAGGATTTTCCTCGGCCCCTCGATCTACTCCGACTTCGCTTTCTTCTAGATCCATAAGATGAGCTACTACTGGAACGGTGCCTGCGTCTGAAACAATTTTACATTAATTATGCTTTAATGAGAATTTGGCTGATGATGTTGTTTCTATTGACATGAATAATATAATTTTACAGATCTGAAATATCACCAAATCTTTTTGAATTTGTATCCTTTTCTTCTAAACCATTTCTTCTCTGAACCACCCACTCACTCCCCACCTGAAAATATGCCCTTCCCTTCAACTTCTATAGTACCTTTCACATTTCTTATTGAACCTGCAATGCTCTAACTACAAAGTGTCATTATTTCTTATCTATAGAACCAGAAGATAAACCCCCTGATGGTGATGACTATCCTATTTGAATTTCTTTTTAACTACTCCCAGCATCTGGAATATTGCAGGTAACACTTGGTGTTTATTTAACCTTAAGTAATTATGTGTCAAGCACAGAGAAAGTTCCCCCCCCCCTTTCCTTCCTTTAAACAAATAGAAACAAAACAATGTGTTTCTCCTTTAATACCAGTTCTAGTTACAAAACAATAACTTACCTGAAAGTATTTCAATTCCAGAGCAGTACAGAATCTTTCTAATAACATTAGCTGTTCTGATAGATGCCTCATTAAAGTGTAATGTGAGCTTTACATAATACATAACTTACTATTTCTAAGGAGGCTTGCATTTTTCAAATAACAAAATAAATAACCCCAAAGCCCAAGTTGATGGAGTTAATAAACTCTATATGGAATTTCCTCCCTGAGCTCACTCACCTTCTATCGTAAGAATGTGAGCGGGGCTGCAGATCTCGAGACCAAGATCTTGACTTGGACCTGGATTTCCGTCCTGTTTTCTTGCGGCTGAAGGTTCTGCTCCCTGAAGAACTACTTGAAGAGGACCGTCTTCGATGCTTTTTTTTCCTTTTACTTCTACTCTCTTCTTCAGTATCTGATGAACGGCGTCCCATTTTTATAAACTGGTTAAAATAAAATGATAATTGCTTCTAATGTCGAATTGCATTATATATGTATATATACATATAGATATACATATATATATATATATGCACACATACTCATATATTTTATTCTTACAGGTCTAGATGGAGAAACTTCAGAAGAGTATTTTATAAAATTTAAGTTTCATGTTAAAAAGGCTGTAAATGTGCCAGTATCCTTGATGTGACAGGAGAAATAACTAAGTTATGTTTCTTTGGCATTTCAAAGAAATTATTTTTAGAATTGATGGCTGATTTAAATTTTCCCTAAAATCTTCAAAATGCCTTACAAGGAAGTTAATGCTAGCAAAGAGCACTATGGAAGTTTTCTTTTGTATCTCATGCTACATTCATCATAAGAAAGTATGACATATGTTTGAGAGACTTTTTAACCTAGTCTTTCAATTTCACATATTCTGAAAACAAAACATCTTCAAAACAGGCTTGAAGCAGAGCAGCTAGGTGGCACAGTGGACAGAACACCAGTTCTGGAGTCAGAAGGACCTGAGTTCAAATGTGACCTCAGACACTTAACAATCACCTAGCTGTGTGACCTTGGGCAAGCCACTTATCCACATTTCTTAAATAAATTAAAAAGAAAAAAGAAAAAAAACAGACTTAAAGCTAAAAATATTTCAAGTCTTTTCTTCAAAAAAAATATATTTTGGAGGGGCAGTTAGGTGGCACAGTGGATAGAGCACCAGTCCTGGAGTCAGGAGGACCTGAGTTCAAATGTGATCTCAGGCACTTAATAATCACCTAGCTGTGCGACCCTGAACAAGTCACTTAACCCCACTGTCTTACAAAAAAGCAAAAAAGAGGGGGGGGAAAAATTACATTTTTTCAAGTCATTATCTCAATCCCAATGAGGAAGAAAATATTCCAGTATGTTATCTTTGTGACCTCCACCAAGTCCTTTCAACACTACGAGTTTCAATGTCTATATGTATAAAATGAGGGGTTGAGCTAGAGGGTTCAAGTTCTAATGTATGTACGTCCAGATTAAAACCTAGGGGGAAAAAAACATCACATCACCATCCAGATTGAATACTGAAGCTGATTTATACCCAAGCATATATGGATGCCAGCTCCTCTTACTGATGAATATCATTAGGTGGAGAACGCCCAGAGGAGGTGAGGGTAGGAAAGGACCTTCTGAAGCAACATGAGTTCTTCAGTCTGCAAACAAAAAGGCTTGGGGGGATGGATTAGGATATGGGTCCTTAACTATTTACAGGTTGCCACATGGAGGTTTGGATTTAACATTCTCTGCTCAGGCCTGGAGGTCAGAAGTAATGATACTAACAATAATTCATAGGGAGATTGGTTTAAATATGAGGAAATCAAAGCTCAGAGTGGAAAGGACTTGTCAAAGTCACACAGCTAATATCTAGCTATAGGCTAATGTCATAGATAATGTTTAAAAACAGTATCCAAGGTAGAATGTGACCCTAAGTTTTCCTGGACCCCAAGTCCAGTCCTCTTTGCAGAGGCAAATTGAAGTCTGATGAAAGATAAACTCTTCTAACAATTAGTGCTAA
Organism: Macrotis lagotis; assembly: GCF_037893015.1. NCBI lineage: Eukaryota > Metazoa > Chordata > Mammalia > Peramelemorphia > Peramelidae > Macrotis > Macrotis lagotis. Next base: position 18,034,608 of record NC_133663.1, on the reverse strand, counting down.
TCAGAAATGGAATAAGTCACCTTCTGGGATAGGAGGCCATGTTTTCTGGCAAAGGTTTACTCACTTATTGAGCATATTTTTGAGAGGGGTTTTCTTCTGGTTTATGTTGTAAGAGGGTACTGAGGTCTCTTGAGACTTAACATATATAAAGGGATATATATGTGTGTGTGTGTGTGTGTGTATTTCCACACATACATAACAAACAACAAAATGTAGAGGAAGCATAGAATAATACTAGAAAGCTTTTTCTCAAAATCAGAAAAACCTGGGTTCAACCAACACCTCCATCACATCATGGCAGGGTGATCTTCTATTGAAAGGACACCAATCTTCCCAGAAAGATGAAAGAAGGGAGAGAAGTGCAAGGGATGAGAGAAGAAGATGATGATTTCTATTTAAGATGTCCAGAATTAGACTTGGGGAAGTCATACTTCCCCAGGAAGGAAATATATTATCAGAAAATAAAGCGGGTTAGTCATGTGGTAGGACTGAGGGACAACAGAAGGACAGCCAGAATGGTCCAGTGGTATTCATGAAATGTAAAAAAGACCTGGAGGAAGGCCTGCAGGACAACGAATGACTCCTCTTCTGAGAATCCTTGGAAAAACATGAACAAAAATAGCACAAGATGATTAGACATAAATAGGGATGCACTTGTGGAGTGAATTCTGCTGACATCAATAACATCAAAGAGTCGATGAAGTATTGGTCATTTATGACAGAGAGTTAAAAAGATACCCACTCCTATTTACCAATCACATGAAAAATGCAAATCCAAGACAGACACTGAGATGGTTCACATTGTACTGGCAAGAAAATTATCAATTGAACTCTATTTCCTGCTGCAGACACAATGATCGGGTCCAGGGGTTATGCCAGAGCAAGAGAATAGAGGAAAAAATAAAGTGAAAGAGAAAAGGGGCATAAAAGGTTCATCATTTTAATTTTCAATCTGTCATAAGAGATGAACTGTCATTTATCTCAGGAAAAAATCATAAAAGAGACTGGACCTTAAAGGGAACCTAGTCGAAAATAGTTTGAAAACAAATGTCAAAGAATTGTAAAAATGGATGGCTCAGTCAGAAAAAGTATGAATGACCTGTAATTAATCTCACAAAAGGAAAGTAAAAATTACTATAATTCTTTTTTTTAGTTAACTTGGTGTTTAATTTTTTCAAAATAAATGTTGTAACAGTGAATCAGTGATGGAAATAATACTAGAAATGAGAAAAGCTAGGTTAAAACTTGAAAGAACCTTAGAATATTTCAGTTAAGCCTCTCATTTCACATGATGAAACTGAGGGCAAATGAGGAGAAATGACAAACCCCAGAACCCAAATCAACCAACTGGTAGAGAGCCAGGACTTGGACCTAGGGCTTCTGACTAGAGGAAACATCACTAGACATAGAATCAGTAAATCTGGATACTAATCTCAGCACTGTTCTATGTATGACCTTGGGCAAACAACTTCATCTCTGTATGACTCAGTTTGCTCACCTATTAAAAGATGGGGATCAGACAAGATAACATTCAAGGTTCCTTCCAATTCTAACATTTTATGATTCTATAAATCCAACACTTTTAAATTCTCTGCTTAGATGCAAAACACTGTGCTAGGTGTGGTGTGGAGCAAATGATCTAATAAAGGGATGGTCATACACATAACTAACTAGAATTCAAATTACAATGGGGTAAGTTGCTGGCAGAGATCAAACCAAAAAAGCTGAAGAGAGAGAGATTGCTTCCAGGTAGGCACACTGGCAAGGTTTCATGGAACAGGTAGCACCAGAGTGATCTTAAAAAAACCCTGAACAGGCAAAGGTGAGGAAGTGGTTCCTATGCCAATGACAAGGCATACAGGATTATATGGCTTATATTCCAGTTTGATTGGGAAACAGTAAACAGAGGGGAGCAGAATAAAATTAAGTTGGAAAAATGAAATTCTTTGAATGCCTACAAGAGGGGCAGCTAGGTGGTGCAGTGGATAAAGCACCAGCCCTGGAATCAGGAGTACCTGGATTCAAATCCAGTCTCAAACACTTAATAATTACCTAGCTGTGTGGCCTTGGGCAAGCCACTTAACCCCATTTGCCTTGTAAAAAAAACCTTAAAAAAATAAATAAAAATAAATAAATAAAAAAGAATGCCTACAAGAGACACTCTATGCACCACTTTTATAACTCTTCATTTACTCATCTGCCTAGATGCCTCTGCCCCTCACATAGGATTGTTACTGCATAACTTCTTTGTTCAATATTTATACTTGTCCACATAACTGCGACTCACCATAAATACAAATAACTGGATGGCAAGGATCAGAGGTGCCTAACTTCATCAATAAAGGACTGGGCTTTATCATTTCTCCTCGGCCCTCTTCCTACCCCCTCTGATGAGAATTCCACCCAGATGCTCCATGATCTAAAGATGACTTCCATGGAATACTCATCACTTACCACCTGGCTACTTTTTTTGGACTTCATCATCTTCAAAAACTCATCTTACTACAAAATGAAATCAATTTGGAAACTTGGCCCCTCCTCAGATCATTTCCCATTCCCCAGGACTTTATAGTGTTGGTACCTACTTTTATGTGTGGCTTCCCTCTTCGATTGTAAGCTCTAGAGGGCAGGGGCTCTTTGCCTCTCTGGATCACTTAGTGTCCCTAAAACAGTGACTAGCACAGAGTGGGCACTTAAAATGTCTATTGACTCATGGGATTGAGGATCCCATGCCTGAACAGACAAAATAAAAGCTCTCTGCTGGAATAACGAATTGATCATAGATTTCTCAGGAGTCCCATAGATTTCTTCTTGTCAATTCAAACTGACCACCTACAAAGAGAACCACCAGAACAGATAATCCAACCACAAGATGACTGTAGCTGCCAATCTTTAATGCTGGAAACCAAGGGTCTCTTATAGTTCTTCACAGGCCAATTTCACCTAGTTCCTCATACAAGAAACAAGGAAAATACTGACTCTCCTGAGATTTTAGAACTTTCAGATTCTATCCTCGTTGTCAACTGAAGATATAGAACTGAAATGAAAACACCCATGAAGATCAAAAGTCTCCATGACTAGTGTCAATTTTACTGCATTTTTATATCAGCCTTTTGGTCCTTTTCCAGTTTTTCAGACCTTTCTGCAGCTATCCTCATATTTAAAAAAAAAAGTCAATGAAGACAAATAGCACAATTGTTTATACTTTCTTCAACTTATTATGTCTAAAGTTGAAGTCTCCCTTCCTGTCTTCTCTGCCTCTTTCCCTCATTTTTTCAGTATCTCAGTCTATTTGACACACTCTTGTCATTTCTGTCACCCTCTACATCTTCCTTCAGCTCTCATTTCTAAATCAGAGGCCTCAGGTCTGATCCAGACCTGAAAAAGCACCCTTTTAACATAGACTAGTGGTCACCCAGCTCTATTAGAAAGGCCTCCAGAAGAGGGGTTCCATGATTCTAAACTCTTCCAGAAAGCCATCCACAATAGTTACCCCCTTTAACCCCATGGAGTAACACAATGAGTTTATCCCTAGGAAGCTTCATTGGAGGAGGCAGACCCAGCATTTTATCTGTCCAAATCTTTCAGAATGTTGGCTGTCATCTTGGTATCTTAGACTCTCCATCTCTACTTCTTGTGCATCTGTGCCCTCTAAGTCCTCATCCACATTGAGTCTGGTCAGGCTGGGACCCATCTGGTCACTGCCATGCAGACCAAGTTAAAACTCCTCACTGCCAACAAAGGCTCTCGCCCCCTAGCACTCTGACCTGAAATAGCCTCCTTTACGTCTTCCTCCTAAAGCTTGAAGACCTCCCTCAGCCAACAGTGTGGTGACATTCCAAACACACTGCTGACCATTACCTTTCCCCGTTACACATATCTAGTCCCTGGTCTGCCTCTCTCCTTTTCTCTGATCTCAGGAGCTCCTTCATTACCCCACTTGCATCCTGTCTCCCCCACCCCCCATCTAATGGCAGTAGGAGGAACAGTGGAGCCCCTGGGCTTGTGTCTTGGGAGCCCAGCCTGCCAACAGCAAGCTCCTCAATGTCTGTGGAGTTGGTCAAAGGAGTCATGGGGTTTTCACCCTGTAATTACTAAACTGAAGCTGGGTCCTTCCAGAAACAAGAGGATAAAACTGTTCCTTTCCACATCCTAATATACAAAATATCATTTTTCAGTCTTTGTGTGGGATAGCCATCCCATCCTGTTACTAATTAATATAATGTTCTTTTTCTGAGAGATTAGATATGATGTTGATTTAGTCACTTCATGTCTGAGTCAAGGATGAAGATAATAGTACACAAGACTATTATGAGGAACCAATGTAGAGAAAACTGTTTATAAACTAACAAATGGTGGTACTAGAGAAGAATTTGGAGAGTCCCTTGGATAGCAAAGAGGTCAAATCAAATCAAAGAAATTCATTCACTTGAAGGTCAAATACTGAAGCTGCAGTTTAAATACTAATACTAATGAGAGGATGTAACTCACTGAAAAAAGTCGCTAATGCTAGGAAAGCTTGAAGGTGAAAGGAGAGGTGGCTGCAGAGGATCACATAGAGATGGACATGAGCTTGGCCAGGTTGAGAGACAGTGTAGGATGGAGGGGCCCATCCTGCTGAAGTCAGCCATGGCTGATGATGACGACACCACAGAGGTGCCACTGGTTGGCTTCTATGATGTACAAAATGTGAGGTTAGAAAGGCCCTCCTCAGAATCTCTGCACTGTCTGTACAATACCAGGAATTCACCAGCTAACAGCTTCAGAACTGAACTGTGACCAAAAAAGGAACAGCTGTTCTGCAAGAAATGATGAAAAGCATGGGTTCAGGGAATCCCAAGAAAACCTATATGAACAGACCCAGAGGGAACAGAGCAACACCTGGGAGAATCATTTGAATGATGACCAGAGCACAGCAAAGACAAACAGCTCTGGTCAAGACTGCACTCTGCAGGCTTCCAGAGTACCCTGAGAGAAGTGACATGGACAAGGAGAGGATTGGCTTCATTCAACTAGGCAAGACAAAGGTTTTACCTTTTTTTTCTTTAATGCTAGGAGAAAACAGATTTTTCTTTATTAAATAAAACTTTTTTTTTAATTCCTGAACTCTAGACTTGTCACGTCTAACAGTTAAAATAAAGGACCATATTATGATGAATGATTCTAACACTGAAAGAAACTATTATCAATCAATCAGGGGACAGCTAGATGGCACAGTGGATCATCAGCCCTGGAGTCAGGAGGACCTGAGTTCAAATCTGACCTCAGACACTTAATAATCACCTAGTTGTGTGCCCTTGGGCAAGCCCACTGCCTTGCAAAAAAAAAAAGTTATTTGTCGGGGCAGCTAGGTGGTGCAGTGGATAGAGCACCAGCCCTGGAGTCAGGAGGACCTGAGTTCAAATCTGACCTCAGTCACTTAATAATTCCCTAAATGTGTGGCCTTGGGCAAGCCAATTAACCCCATTGCCTTGCCAAAAAAAAAAAATCAATTAATAAATGTGAATGAAAGCCAGGCCCTGTGCTAGCCTTACAAAAAATGAAACAGTCCTATGTGCCTGGAGCTTATGCTCTAATAACAATGCACTTTTCAACGTCTAGAGAACTCTGCTAAGGTGACCTCCTTGGGTTCTCTGCTCAAGGTTGATGACTACGGCAACTGCATTGGTCAAAGATGTCTGCCTAGGCCAGTCTCTCTCCAGGAAGAGCACAGCACAGTGGACAGAGTGTGGGATCTGGAGGGGGACATGGCCAAATCCCAGCTCAGTGACTGTGGGCAAGACACCTCCCTGCTCCCAGTCCTGCCCAGCTCCATGTTTATAATCGAGGGGACCAAGAAAGGAATGCCAGCTTCAAACACACAAGGTAGTCGTCCTGTTTTCAGCTCTGGCCAGATCACACAGGAGTCTGTGTCCAGGGCTGAGGTCAATGTGGCTGTGGACAAGCTGGAGCAGTTGAGGAAGACGCATCCTTGCAGACAAGATCTGAGTTCAAGCTCTGTCTCTGAAAGTCACTAACGGTGTGACTAAGGGCAGATCGGTTCATCTCCCAATGCCTCGGTTTCCTCTTCTGCAAATGAAGAAGATGGCAGGATGACAAATTCCTGCAAGCTCCAAATGGACGAGGAACGGCAGCTGGAACACTTGGAGTGTTAGACCCACAGCTCTCTAACTGGGAGGATCTGCACTGTGTGGAGTAAGGAACCCTTTGACAGTTGAACAAAGCCTACAGGCCTCTTCTCAGAATTATGGCTTCTTAATTTGTGATGACTGTTGTTCAGTTGCGTCAGTCTCTCTGGGGTTTTCTTGGCAGAGCTGCTGGAGTGGTTTTTGCCATTTTCTTCTCAAGTCCATTTTACAGATGAGGAAACTGAGGCAGACGGGGTGAAGTGACTGGTCCAGGACCAAGCGTAGCTAGGAAGCGTCTGAGGTCGAGTCCTCCTGATTCTAGGCCTGGTGCCCTATGGACCGAGCCACCTCGTTGTGCACAATTTAGACTTAAATGCAGGAATCATAAGGAAATGGTAAATTTCAAGACACAGTTGGTGAACACAAGGATGTCGTTCCCCCTGAAACCTCTCCGGGGGAGGAAGCTCCTCGGGAGGGCTGGCGGGCCCGGGCCCGGGGTCGCTGAGCAGCCTGGCCCGGGCAGCAGGGGGGGCCGGGTCTCACATACACACAGGCACGTGTGCGCGTGCTTGCAGCCCTGGCCCTGGGGCAGGTACACACGCGGCCGCACACGCACCGACACACAGGCACGCGCGCACTCGCCACGCCGCTTTCTGCTCCCACCGTCCTGCACACTCACGCTCCCACTCGCGCGTCCGCTCCCGCACGCCGTGTCCACGCACACGCCGGCACGCGCGCCCACACGCCCCCGCCCCGCGCACGCGCACGCGCACTGAGGGACCGGGGGGGGGGGAAGGCGGCCGGCGCTCCCTCCCCTCCCCCCCCCGGCCCGGGGGCACGCATGCGCAGAGCGCCCGGCCCCTCTCCCGGCCCGGCGGCCCGCGTCCACGCCGCCGGGGCGGCCTCGGGGGTCTCCCGGGCGCCCCCCCCTCCCCGCGCGGCCCGCCGGGCCCCGCCGCCCCGGGGCCTCCTCCGCCGGCCGGGCCGAGCCCGGGCCTCACCTGGCTCGGGGGCCCGACGCCGCCGCCCGGGCCGAGGCCGCCGCCCCACGGAGCCGGAGCCGGAGCCGCCGGAGCCGCCGCCGCCGCCGCCGCCGCCGCCGCCGCGTGCACGCGCTCCTCCCGCGCCGCGAGCACGCGCCCCCGCCCGCGCCCGCGCCGCGAGCACGCGCCCGCCTCGTTCGGGCCCAGCCTTCCGGGGCCGCGGCCAGGCGCGGCGGCCGAGCGCCGAGCGCATCGATGCGGCCAGGCCGGCGCGGCCCGGGGATGGCCGATGGCGCGGATGGAGCGCGGGCCGCCCCCCCGCCGGGGGGGGGCGCCCTGCTCAGGCCCCAGAGCCCGCCCGAGGCGCAGGCGCGCGGGCCCCTGCAGTGGGGGCGCGGAGGGGCTGGGCTGGGGGGCCCTCGCTTTCCGCCCTCCCCGTCACCCCGGTCCGGCGTGGACACTGACCCCCCTCGTTTTCTGTTTTTTTTTATTGATTGTTTTGGTTCTTGGAAAGGTCAGCCTGGGGGGGGTCTCCTTGCCCCCCTAGCCGACCAGGCCCCGCCCCCCCCGCCCCCCCTTATTCCCAAGGGGTCGCTCCGACGTGTATTCCGGTTGTGCGAGCTCGGGCCGCCCCCAAATAAACAAAAACTCGAAAACTCACTTGGCCCAAGTCCTGCCCCCCCCGCCTTCCTGGGGGGCGGGGGGCGCGCCTCTCTGTTGGGGTCCCCGAGGAAGCAGCCCGCTTAGAGGCTCCTTTCTGGAAGGGTTCAAACGGGGCAGGCTGCAGCTGGGGAGCGCCTCCTGCGACCCCGGCAGCCCCCCCGCCCCGCCGCGGCTCATCAGCTTAAATGAACTGGGCCAAGGACAAACTTCTTTATTTTTCCCCTTTCCCCTGTTGCACGTTCAGAGACCTGAACCTCAAGTTCGGATCGAAAGGAAGAAGCAAAACTCAAAATTAAAGAGCTTTCAGAAGAAACCGGATTAACTATGGTCCTGGCACCCAGATCTGAACTAAGCCCGCCAGGGACCACGACTCTGGTAGGGGCGTCTCCACTGCTTCGGGGACGGCCACCTTTGGACAGTTCCAAGCTTCGTGTTCATTGAATTGGCTGCATTCTCGATGTTTCTCATAAGTAATCTGAAAATTGAATAAAAGAGGCCAAAGTTATATATCCGCTGTGCTCCAAGTGCCCCAATACAGGAGGAAACACAACCCTTTCTTGGCAGTTTGCGCCCAATTTTTAAACCCTCCTTATAACTTCACAAACTTCAGCAAACTGGAGGTGCCGTGGGGTTGTTCAAGCATTCAATTTTAATAGAAAGAAAGATTTCATAGATATAATTGATTAAGAAAGGTTATGTCCATGGAAAGCTAGGAAGAGTACAGCCGATTCTAGTCTAAATAACAGTGAGAAAATACGTTTGGAAAAATGGAAAGTTGTCTTGGCAGAGATCAGATTATAGAACTTAGGCCATTTGTGTAGTCTCTTAAAAACCGTCCCAAAGGTGGTGTCTAATCGGATCCTTGGAAGCTCCAATATATTGTCCAGGAACATCAATGGGGAATTTAATCTGCAAAAGGAAGGCAGGATGTATTAGCAAAACGAAACAGGGACTTTCTCTTACCTCGGGTCACCCCAGGAGGATTTCCATGGGAGAGACATATGAACTTAGAATTTAGAATGACCATGGTTTCTCTCCCGAACGCTTTTCTTTTTCGAACATTTGTGTCATTGCTCTGGGAGGAACTTCCCTAGTTCTTATCTAGCTGAATTTTCTATGGATATGATGTTCAGTGCTTTGGGATCTCAGGTTTATCTCTTAGGAGGTTCCCCATTGAGCCAGCTGATTGGAATCACTTTCAAGAACAATTATTTTTAATAATGAACGGTCAGGACATACTATCTCCATGAAAATTTCCAAAACGGTGTGCAAGGAAAGATAACCGTGTGTGAAACTGCCCGTATAAAGTTATTATTTCTAGAGAGGTGTCCTCGTGTGCCTTTATTTAGATGTAACATCCATCATACTACATAAATGGGTAGAATAGTGTGGCCTTGGAATACAGATGCTCCTTTAAGGGGAACTTTCTATAAATTACATTAAAGATGAAGTGGTCAGGAATTGCAGCTGGACTGTTCAGAACCTTCTCCCAAGCCCAAAGAAAAAATATTTCCCAACTTATTCTCCCCACAAAACTGTTTTCTCCCGGCCTCTGTAAGCTGCAGAACAAACGAGAGGGAGACACTATATACATTTAGTGCAGAATTCAGCAAGAGAGCGAATGGCTCTTGGTTGTTCAAAATTTAAAAGTCAAATAAAATGTAATCAAAATGATGTACAAGATGAAAAGCGCACTTGAAAAAACATAGCGTGAGTTGTTGGTTTTGTGGTTGGTTCAAGGGAGAGGTGAGCTGTGGCGGATACTAGAAGGTCAGAACGGAAAGGGGCATCTCTTGTCCGACCTCTTCATTTGACAGATTAAGAAACCGAGGCCCAAGAGTTGGGAAGCAACTGAGTTTTTAAATGTCCTTTAGATGCATGTGTGTTTCAGGAGAAGCAAAAAGCAAAACCTTTTCTTTTTTTTGTGAAAGTCCTCTTAAAAAATTCAAGTAGGGACAATACTTGGAAGAATTCCTGTGCCAAGAGGCAAGAAGGGGAGAGTGGAGGGGGTGGGGTGGGGGAGGACACTGCACCTAGGAGGAAGATGCCCTTGTCGGGCAGCATCTGTTCAAGAAATTGGACCATCCACCTTTCCCAAACCCAACTCAGTGCATTGAGTGAAGATCTGGATCCGCAGACAAACGGGCAGAAGCAGCACCGGTGACCACCGGCCCCAGTATCAGCGGGGGCTAGCCTGGCCCACTCCTCTTCTTTTCCTTGGGCAGCGGGCGGGTCACCTGCGAAGCTTGGCAGCCGCTTCGGCTCTCTGCCAGCGGGCTAAGGAAGACTCGCTGAGACACTGCTACCTCCTCCGGCTCTCTCTCTCTCTCTCTCTCTCTCTCTCTCTCTCTCTCTCTCTCTCTCCCTCCCTCCCCAAGCACCACGTTGGCCCCTCCCCTGCAGATCCTGCCCGTCTCCCCTGTGTTTAACTAAGTCGGGATACTAGCGCAAGATCCACGCCTAATTAAATTAATTAGGGATTCTTGTCAATCCTGGCTGAATGGCCGACAGCCACCCCGACCGCCAGGATCTGAAACCCTGAAGGACCAGTGATCTTTTTTTTCCCTCCTTACCCCCACACCCTCATTTCCCCCCTCCCCTTTCCCTCCTCCTCCTATCCCTTACTTCCTCCTCCCCTTCTCTCTCTCCCTCTCTCTCTCTCTCTCTCTCTCTCTCTCTCTCTCTCTCTCTCTCTCTCTCTCTCTCTCTCTCTCTCTGGCTTTCCTGCTCTCCTTGGGAGTGAGTGGCTCGCTTGCTCCAGGAGAAGGGGCTTGCTTCCGAATTGCCAGGGAAGATAATTTGCTCAGAACAAGGGGCCGGCTTTGCAAAGTATAAATAGTCCGACTTCAATAAGCCACATCACTAGCAGATCCGAACTCTCGGCAGGAAGAATTGTCAAAGATCTTAACATTTAACCAGCTCTCTCCAGTTGGGAAACGTCAGCTTCCATTTGACTCCAGCCTGCCCTCAGCCCTCCTCCTCTCGCCTTCCTCCTCCTCCTCCTCCTCCTCCTCCTCCTTCCACACCACCACTACCGCCACCACCACCTCCCCCCTTCTTTCCCCTCCCCCCGTCCCCATTGATGTGTTATTATTGGGGGGTTTGGAACAGTAAAAAGAAGAAGAAGAAAAAAGAGGAGGAGGAAGGCGCCCGGAGGAAGGCGAGCGAGCGAGAGCCGGGCCGGACCATGGAAGAACTTACGGCGTTTGTCTCCAAGTCTTTTGACCAGAAAGTGAAGGAGAAGAAGGAGGTGATCACGTACAGAGAGGTCCTAGAGAGCGGCCCGGTGCGGAGCGGCAAGGAGCCGGGAGGCGGCGGCGACCCGAGCCGGGAAGACGGCTGCAACCCCGCAGTGAGAGCTGCGGGAGGAGGCGGCGGCGGCGGAGGAGGAGGAGGTGGAGGAGGAGGAGGAGGAGGAGGAGGAGGTGGAGGAGGAGGAGGAGGAGGAGGAGGTGGAGGAGGTGGAGGAGGAGGAGGAGGAGGAGGAGGGCGGTCTCCCGTTCGGGAACTGGACATGGGCGCCGCCGAGAGAACCAGAGACTCGGGCAGTCCCAAACTCACGGAGGGTAACGGCCAGACCCGAAACACCCCGCTTTCCCCCTCCCCCGTCCCCCCTCAACTCTGGCGGGGGAAAGGACCCAAGAGTCCGGGAAGACTTGGGGTTTGGGGATGGGGATGGCGAGCCGAGGAAGTGCGACCACCCAGTTTTCAAAGTCAACTGGGGGTGGGGGAGGGGGCGAGAGGGAGTGTGGCATTTGATGGTGTGTGTGTTTGAGTGTGTAAGTGTGTGTGTGTGTGTGTGTATTTGGACTGCAGATTGTCATATTTATTCCACTGAAGTGCATTCTACTAGCTGGAGTATCTTGTGCTTAGGAGCTTGTTCAGAGAGAGAGAGAGAGAGAGAGAGAGAGAGAGAGAGAGAGAGAGAGACTCAAAGTTCTAAAAACAGGAGGGATCCTTTCCAGGGTGCCAAGCGGGCAGGTCGATCTCTTGATAGCCACTTGAAGCCGAGCCTCTGCACGTAGTCGGAGAGGCAGCCTTCCTTTTTTAAACTCCCAACACTTTCCTATTATAGAAAGATTTGATTTCCTCCCTCTCCGCCTTTCCTTTTCCCCATCCCAATCTCCTCTGCAGAGAACTCCTTGCAGGGACTGCTCACTGCTTTTCTGCTTTATTCTAATGTCCATTTATCCATGGAGAAAAGAACTCCGTAGTCTCATTGCAGATGAAAATAGGAGAGCTCATTCCAGGGACTACGACTGTTGGTTTTTTATTTTACCCTAATATCTAGTTATCGGTGAAGGGAAGACCTCAATAGTCTCTTTGCAGGCAAAGATGGGAGAACTCATTCCAGGGACCGCTACTGTTTGGTATTTTATCTTAATATCTATTAATCCATGGAGTGAAAAACTCGATAGTATCTGTTGCAGATAAAAATAGAACTCACACCAGGGACTGTTACTGGGGTTTTTTTTATGTTATCCTAAATATCTATTTATCCATTGAGCAAAGAACTCGATTGTATCTTTGTAGATAAAAAGGGAAAGTCATTCCAGGGACTGCTACTGGGTTTTTTTATTTTATCTTAATATCTATTTATCCATTGAATAAAGAACTCGCTAGTATCTTTGCAGATAAAAATAGGAGAACTCATACCAGGGACTGCTACTATTTTTTTTATGTTATCCTAACCCTATTTATCCATTGAGTAAAAGAACTCGCTAGTATCTTTGCAGGTAAAAACAGCGCCCAAGTGAATCTCTCAAGGCTAGGCATTTTCGAACAGGCCAATGGGTTTTTGTTTTCTTGGGGTTTCTATTTTGCTTAAAATTACTTGTTCTGGTTCACACTCCCTGAGAACTCTGGTCTTGGAAAAAAAAGGGAACTTGGGCTGTCAGGAGAGGGTTAGTTCTGAAAAAACAGACAGACAAATCGACTACGGTTTTATGTCTTCTGGTAGAACATCCCCAAACTCAAAGGCTTTCAATGATAAAAATTAATCCGAGACCTCACGTATACATTAGCTGGGGTGCAGCCATATTTTTCCAATTAGGAAAATCTGTGGCAAGCACGGAATCCGCTATTTAAGCAAACAATTAGCTTGTTTAGAACATGATCTGTTCCTGTTTAGAGACCGCTAAGCAGGGAGCCTGGCCTGACACATATATTAAATTAGATATATTAATCGATTTACAATTTGGAAAATCTTTTTTTTTTCCCTCCCTCCCTGAAGTCAAAAGTTTGAAATGCAGCCACCGTGGCCTGGGTGGCACGAAATGGATAAAACAGTCGTGCTTCTTTGGCGGATTCGGGTGTGTATTATTTTCCCACTAATATTTTACCGAAACAATTTATGATTATATCGTTGAAAATTGGTCTCGAATGTTTGATAAAATGTTCTCTTTTTCAGAAAGGGCCGATTACCGATAACAAAAATCAAATGCGGCTGGAAAGTGATTTTTCTTCTCCCCTTTGAATCCTGGAGGACAAAAGAAAATGATCTGAAGGGGGGGGGAGAAACAGCCCCACCCTCGGTTTCGGTCCACTTTTTTGTCCCGAGAGGAAGGAGGAGAACAGAACAATGTGGGGGAAAGAAAAAGAGAAAGTGAATGTGAATATTTTTACTCTCTCTTGTTGACTTCCCTGAGGTCCTAAGCGACAATTGTTTCTTTTCCCCTCCCAATCTCCCCTCTCCCTTCCAAATTTACCTTAAACAAAGCCCAGCTAGGTCCAGGTACTAGGTAAGTGTAAGATATGTTGATACACACGAACAAAGTTTATTTTGGCTATAACGTGTGACTTGATAGTTGACTATCAACATTTACATTTTATCTCACAAAGTTGTATCTATTCAAGTAATCCTGCAGAGTTTTGTTTTGTTTTGTTTTTAGTTTCACTCCCTAGAGATATTTAAGCTGGAGGTTCTCCATCTAAGTAATTCGTATCTGCAGTCCCCATCCAACCTCTTAGAGTTTTCCTTGGTTTTTTTAATGACAAGAAAGAAGAAAAGCTCTTCTAAATGAACTCTTGTAAGCGGATGGGCTTTGTAACTATTTGTTCTCCATGAAAACAAAATTATTTATATTTACCATATTTTTTTCTAGTGTTAACTTATTGCAAACGAGAAGATGCTGTTATTTCAGGACCTGTGTTGTCGGTACAATATGTTTCCTTTCACCTTTTGTTAAACCTTTTAAATAAGTGCCAAGTTATTCATTGAAGACACTTTGCGATCAATTGAATGGAATCAGTAAAGTTTGCGTTGACGGGTTCTCATCATTTTTTTTGCTCTCGTTTCGATTATAAATCACCTGTGATGGTCCTTCCTTTCTGATGCTCCCATGTGGAGCAAGGGCAGAAACTACCTTCTTCCTTTCCTCCTGTGAAGTTGAAACAACTTGTGCTTGATGAGAGTAAGAAGGTAGCGATGTACCTTTCATTCTCAATTAGGTCAAGGCTTCCCCCCTCCCCCCAATCCAGGAAACATTAGAAATCAGGTTCTCTAGTTTTGTAATGTGTCCACTTAAGGGAGGAAGTCAGATTAGATCAAATTCTAGTGAAGCTAAAACATCTCTGTTCTAAAGGGCTTTCACTTAATAGGCGTGGGGAAAAGAGGCTTCGATGGGGTGCCAGATTCTTTGGGGAAAATTCCTTCCTGGTAAACTGGTTTACCAAGTCGAGGAGGAATTCGAAGACCTGCAACCCTTTTTATATTCCTACATTTATTCTTTCCCAGAATCCCAGACTCCTTCCTCTCTCAGATCACAAATAACAGCATTACTTAGAAAATAGCTGATTCTGTCTATTGCCTTGCTTCTCAACTCTCTCTCTGAATCTGTCTCTGTTCTTGGGTCTTTCTCTATCCCTGTATCCAGCTCTCTTTTTTTCTGTTAGAGGGCCAAGTCGGGTAAGGTAGACACTCTAAGAGTCCAAAACTATTGAATGAGTAGGGACAGAGTAAAGGTGATTGAATTTGTGAAAGATATTGTAGTCTCTGTTGTGGCTGAACTATTGGAGGAAGTGTCAAAGGTTTAACTAACAGGAAGACAATCTTGACCTACCACTATCCCTTTGATATAAGTCAGGGATTTTAAACCTATATTCTGCAAGCTCTGTGGATAAATTTCAGGGAATCTGAACTGGAATGGGGGAAATGATATTTTTATTTCAACATAATCATCTTACTTTGTAATCCTAAACATGTTATGCTTTTAAAAGTATTATTCTGAGAAGTGACCCATATTTCCAATAGCTTGTCTAAGGGTCCAGGTTCTTAAGAACTCTTGAGCTATGTGAAAATGATGCAATCTGTAAGTTCTCCTAACGAAGCCAAGAGATGACAAAAGACTCAGATATTTTGGAGGTTAAACCCCCTGTGTTCCCCATTGACTCTGAAACACTATTTCAGCACTTGAGCTGAGAAGAGGGGTCAGTAAGCAGGATCCTCTTTTTTTGGTGTTCATTCTTTCTATTGGAACATCATTGTACACAACTCAGAGAAAGGGAATGTATGTGCTTTGACTCTGTGAATTTGGCCTGTGTGTGATTGGCTCACAACTTGTGTCACATGCCCACAAATTCAAGGGAAGATTTTTCTGTCCTTTTCTTCTCCAGTTCCAAAGTGGCAGTCAAAGGCAGACCCCTGGTATTGGAAAGAACCTTTATATTTTTAGAAGGGGGGAAAAATCCATGCAAGAGGTTTTTAACTATGATGGTCTTGGGCATTAAAAATAAAAACTAAAAAGATGGGGGGAAAACCTCAAAAACCACTAAAATAGTTTAGGATTGGGGGGGGGGTGAAGAGAACCAAGGAATATATGGTTATATGGTTGAAATGGCATACTCTACTGATCTTTTAGCATTTCCTTATTACTTCCTGAAATCTAACTGAAACTAATTTTTTTTGTGGATAAGCCTTTTGTGGATAAGCTCTCTACTCCCCCCCCACCCCCATCCTGAGTACCAGAATCCATCTAACAGAAGGATATATAGAAGCCACTTCAAGGGACTGGTCCTTTCTTAGTTCTCATCACATTATCTTCCCCAGTGCTAAGTTTACCTCCATGAGTCTTCTTTGGTTGTCCTTCAGTTCTGAAATAACCATATTTGACAGAGGGTGCAAGAAGGGGTTAGGAGTCATTCAATTGCAAGTTAATTAATGCTCAACACACAAAAATGTTGCCCATTTTGACCTCTTTACAGAAAAAGTCGTTAGCTCCCACCATTACTAACCAGCAAGGGATTGAACTGTGTTTTTAAAAACAAAAGAAAAGGAAACAACAATTTCCGAGTCAGATGGTAATTACTACCAGAATGACTTTGGGCAAGTCACTTAACCCTTTGAGGGAGGGGTCTCAATTTCCTCAGCTAACAAACTGAAAGGATTGGACTAAATAAATCCTTCAGCTCTAAATGTGTGACCTTATTTACCTCTTTTCCTTCTAGCATGACCCCCATAATTTAAAGTCTTATCAGAGGAATCACAGCTAGGGAAATGCTTTGGAGCATCGTGAAGTCTTGGGTTTTTAAACTGTATGGAATGCAGTTTCCAACTTGGGGAAGTCTTCAACAAGTTTAGTATAAAGTAAAAGTTTAGGACCTAGAGAGGTGTAAGGATAGAAGGGTCTGCTCTGCCCCTGGGATCTTGGCCTCTTAACTCCTCAGCTCTGCCCTCTTCTTCCCAGCCCCTGCACTCCCAATCTCTTCCAGCCCTGGGGGTTTGATGGCGTAGACAGACCTAGAAGACGTCCAGTCACAATGGTACGTTTGGTCCGGGCTCTGCCTCTGGCTGACTTGGGGCCGAGATGAGGATGGCCAGTTTCACTTTGGACACTGGGTCCATGTTGTGCTTCAGTCAAGAGGATTGGGGTGGTCAGGAGAGAAGCCAGAGAGAGCCAGGCCTCATGCTCTTGGCTCCTTTCAGTTACTCAGCAAGGCACCTGTGAGAAAGCGGAGTATGTCCCCAAGGTGTCTGATTGCCTGTAAAGAGAGAGTGTGTGTGTGTGTGTGGGGGGGGGGGGGTGGCCAGGCCAGCCAAAGCTCCCAGTCATTTTCTTTGCCCTTCTCTTCCGAGGTACCTGACCCTGTCTGGGATTCCCCCTTCCTCTGGCCGGGGCAGGTTATCAACCCCCTCCTAGGGCAGAGAAAAATCAGGACCACGGAAGGGGAAGGGGGTATTCTTGTAGCTCCTGGGCCACTCCTTGTCTAAATCATTGTTTACTCTTTTGGTAGCTGCTGCTGAAGAAGAGAGCAGGCTCTTGATGGCGTTAAACCTTTACTGTTTAACTGGACTCAGTCTCCCTCCCCACCCTCACCCAAGCCCTTCAGGCACCACTGGCCCCTCCCCCCTTCCCAGTCCTGCTCTCCTGAGTCCAGGACTTCCAGCCCTGGCTAGTTTCCCCGCTTAGTCTCAGCTTGTCAGCTTGTCCTGCCGCCTCTGGAATTCTCAGGAGACCAGATACAGACTCCGGGACAATATTCGAGAGAGATCCTAACCCCCAAAGGCCATAGACAACCTCTGAAACCGAGCCCAGAACAATTTAAATTCAAATCAGACAGGAAGCACGAAAATATTTTCTTTGTCAAAACTCAGGAATGAACATTAAATTGATAAAGGAACCCCCCCCCCCCCTTGAAAGCCTTAGTTAAAAAATGAAAATAAAAACCAAAAAGATTTTTTCCAAAGCCAGAATTCAGGATTGGAGGAAAACTGAGTTAAGTGGGATTATTCAAGACATCATTAATGTTAGCCACCTTGATGTAATAGGCCTAGGAAGATTGGAAACTGGTTGCTGGAAACTGAATTGATAAGCAGCTAATCCCCACCCCTTCCCTATTTTTTTCCCTGTTTATCATTTCAGAACTTCAGATGGCAATACTTATCTTGAAATAATGCAATTCTCAAATTTCAGGGCTATCTTGATTGTTGAAAAAAAAAATCTGCCTTTTTTGGCTTCGGGAGGCAAGGGGTCCTGTTGTTGTCTCACCAATCAGTGTACATCACAAATTGCAAACATTTGCAGGAAGATATGAGGGTTGTTTAGTTTATGCAACCTTCAGTGCTTGCACGATAAACGCCAACCCAGAAAGTTTGGAAGATCCGGTTAATGTAGTTGAGAGAATGGAAGTCTCCGAAGGCCTAGGCAAAGCAGAAACAAATAGCTCTAAATTGTTTTGGCTGCCACCAAATTCTAATGAACCGTTCATTTTATGAGTTAATTGAAGAGTTCAATTTAAGAGCTAATTTAAGAGTTCCAAAGAGGAAACCATCGGTAAAGTGTTCTTAATTTGGTAAAAATGTTTAAAGGAAGAAACACAGATTTCTCAGAATGTCTTTGGGCAGGTTAAAAAATCTCTTCAAAAGAGTTTAGTTCTAGCAAATCAAATGTGATTATTTCTAGACAATTAGACCCCTAATGGTTTTTTTAGTGAGCAGAGAAACCAGTCAATCAGGGTATGGTGTGTAACACCACTGCCAGAGAAATAATAAATGTGTCCATCTAATGGAAGTGTAAGTGTCTGGATAATTTATTCCTAGTACTTGTATTTCACATGGTATGTCTTAATATGACCAGCTTGAGTCCAGTGATTCCTGTTCTTTAAAATCTAATTTATATCAGCTCTGGATATACATAATTCATAACTCCTGTTGATATATGGATACACACCCCGAATTTTAAATCTTTACAATATGTTTCAGATGCTGACTAACATGTCTTCAAGATGACTGAAATACAAACATGGAAAAGTGTGATTTATTTGAAAAAATAATTGTGGGCAAGTGTTCCCCCCTTCCCCATGTATGTAGAAAAGAAGTAGTTTTATAAGAATTAGTGGAAAAGTTTAAAATTCAGAAAGGATTAGAAGATGTGAAGACATAGACCTAGACAAGGTACTGAAATATTTTGACAAGGAATATTTTTACAGAGGGAATACTAAAAGCTTCCAGACTTATAGAAAGGACTTTGGAAAACTGCTGGTTTCTGAAATGTTTCCTTTTAACTCCCCAATTCATAAAAAAGGAAAAAAACACTCCAAGTCTTAGGACATTTTGTTTGGGGTATTTTATGGATCAGTCAATATAAGTATTGCATATGCCTACAGTCCAGAAAAATTTAGTCTAGTGCTTACATGAATCTGTACTGGCATGTGGAGAGGATTTAGAGTACAGTTAAATAAATCTTGTAGGGAGGAGTAAACACCCTCTTTTTCCTTGTTAAAGGACTGATCACACATACTCAGCAGGGATTCTTGCAGATTTTTATTCAAAGGAGCAGCCATTGTTCCTGCAATAAGAATATTAGAAAGGACAAAACAAAGTAGATATTTTGTCAGAGCAAGAAATCAGCACCTTTCTCTATTTTCCTTCCTAGCAAGAGAACATAATAAATAACATGGTAGAATGCTAAATGATATGTTATGGGGAGGGGGATAGTATGTGTATTTATATATATAATATATATATATATATATATTATATATATATATATAAACTTTTTAAAAAGAATTCTCTCACACATAATAGTATTTTTATGTAATTAAATCACCATTATATTCATCAAGAAATATTTATTTGACCTATTATATACAGGGTTTTCTCTATTAGAGTCAAGATTTTAGAATGGATAGTGTCTTGGAATCAGAAAGACCTGGATTGAAATCCCCCATCTGACACCAGATTTAGGACCCATGGGCAAGTCACTTAACCTCTGTTTACCTCAGTTTCTTCACCTATAAAATGAGGATCTTAAGACTTGTAGAACCTAGTTCACAGAGTTCTTAGGCAGCCCAAATAAGATAGCACTAATGTGGAAAGATTACATTATTAGTTATTAGGTAGGTGCTGAGGATGGAAAAAATATAAAAGATTCCTCCCATTCCATTTCTTTGGTATCAAGGGTCTTGATATTGGGATAGGCATACAAGAGGAAGCAAAACAAAAACAAATGAATAGTCTTCTGAATGAATGGCAATGAGCCACCCACAAGTAAGAACTATGCACCTTTCCTGCAGTTTTTAATCTTAGGGAGTCATCTAGAGTAGGGGTGTCAAATGCAAATAGAAATGGAGGCAACTGTACATAAGGATGCCTGTAGAACACATGTGGACTTAGAAAACCACAATTAATATCTGTGTTCTGTTGTATTTTTATTTATTAGGCTACTTATTTCTCAATTACATCTTAATCTGATTGGACAGCACTTGAGAGTCTGGTCAATAGACATGTCTTTGACACCGATGACTAGAGTTCTGAGAGGTTTGCCCTGATTACAACTAATATGTATCAGTGTTGGTACTTGAACCCAGTTTTCCTGACTTTGAGATCATATCTCGATCCACTTTACATCTCTCATAATTAAAGAAGCTGAATTTCTAAACCCCCCTTTTTAAAGTTCTCTTTCTCTGTAGGGTCTTATGTAGGGGGAATGCAGTTCATTATTACGTTTCTCAGTTTTGTGGGAACCTAGTTTCCTTGTCTGCAAAATGAAGGGCTTTACAAGGTGTTGTTCCTTTTACTTTTGACTGGAAGATTTGGGTTTTAAGGGACTCTAAGATACTATAAAGGATTTCTGGAGCTATCAAGTTCAACTTATCTTTTCCTTTTTACAAATGAGGAAACTGAGGTCTAGGGAGAGTGAGCGACTTAGATCTCGTGTCTTAAGTATGGGATGCAGGATTTGAAACCAGATGCTCTTTCCACTCTGCTGTATTACCTCTTAGGATCCCCTTTCCCAAACCAGGAATTCTTATAATACTATCACTGAATGGATATACAGTCTCTTCTTGAAGAGTTCAGAGATATTTTTACACCTATATTTTTATTTTCCCTAAGGATGGGTTTCGCCCTTTCCCTTCCAATTTTCTGACACAGAAAGGTTAATGACTTCACCAGGCTGATCTAACAACACAAGGAGAAATCGTTGCCTCCTGGGCATTTCTGCTAGAATTGTTTCCTGTGAATGTATGTCTTGTGATTGAAATAAAGTCTTCACATTTTGTGAAGATCAAATTAGCTAACATATGTAAAGTGCTTTGCAAGCCTTAAAGTTCAACATAAATGCTGGCTATTATTATTATAGCTATTATTTGTGAAACATTTTTTTTTCCATAAGTCATGCTCCAGCAGGCCAGCTGCTTGGGACACTGCCTCTTTGTAAGGCTGTGAGGCAAATTCTTTCTCCATAATAATTCAAGGTTTTTCTCTATGCTAAGGTTGCCACTTTCATTTGACCTCAGATCCTTTGTATTCTAGAATGCCTGCTCCAAATTGAGCCCAGGCATTAGCTATCTAGTTCCTTTGATATTGAATTGATTACTGTCTTTCTGTTCCATACGTATTGGATCTATTTAGGAACTTCCATGCAAAGAAAGAAAGACAAAGACCACCCTTGAAAATGATTTCAATGAATGTATCCATAGGCCAAGTTTTTTCTAGTCCATGAGAATATTTGTGAGTGATTACAGAACTGGGACTGCATCCATGTAGGGAAAACCCATTCTCAAAATCCCCTTTACTGATGCAGATCTGAAAACACACTTGTAACTTATACAGCCTTAGAGAATACTATGGGCCATTTAGAGGTTACATGACCTGGCTTCGATCATACTATGTCTGAGTTAGAATTTGAATCCAGCACTTCTGGATTCCAAGGCTGGTCCTCTATTGTTGTTTCCTTTTAAGATAACTGATGATATAACAACACCTGCCATTTTTATAGCACTTTAATGTTTATAAAACATTGTTCATACACTATCTCATTTGATCCTCAAAACTATCTGGAAGGTATATGCCTTTTTTTTTTCTTTGAACCTTTCATTTCATTAGAGGAGGGAACTCCCAGGTGAGGAGATTCCCTCTATCAGTGCAGATCTGCAAATTCTCTACATCTACAATGTTAGAGTTCCTTAGAGTTTTGGAAGATTAAGACGTTTGCTCAGGGCTATATGGTTGGCATTTACTTGAATCTTGAACTTCCTGACTCCAAGACCATCTTCTCCCCCCCCCTTCCTTCCTTCCTTCCTCCCTGCCCTCCCTCCCTTCCTGCACTACACCATGCATACTGCTATTTATCAGTTCTTTCTCTGGAAGTGAATAGTATCACCCTTCATAGGGCCTTCGCAGTGGGTTTGAGTATTTATAACACGGACAATAAGTTATTTGTTTCCAGTTATTCTTCAAACAATATTGCTATTATTGTGTACCTTGTTCTCTTGGTTCAGCTCACTTGGCCTTATTTCATGCAAGTCTTCCATACTTTTCTAAAGTCTTCTAGCTCATCATTTTTTTTTTTTAGATTTTTTCAAGGCAATGGGGATAAGTGGCGTGCCCAAGGCCACATGGCTAGGTAATTATTGTGTCTGAGGTTGGATTTGAACTCAGGTCCTCCTGACTCCAAGGCCAGTGCTCTATCTACTGTGCCACCTAGCCACCCCCAAGCTCATCATTTCTTACAGCCCAGTATTATTCCATCAAAACCATACACCACAACTTGTTTAGACATTCTCCATTGATGGACATACCCTCCATTTCCAGTTCTTTGCCGCCACAAAGAGAATGGCTATACAAAAAGGCTTTTTTTTCTTTTTCTCTGATCACCATGAGAAACAGACCCACTAGTAGAATTGCTGGGTCAGAGGGTATACACAGTTTTATAATTCTTTAGGTCTAATTCTCAATTGCTCTCCGTAAGGCCAGCTTTCAATTCAATAAATATTTATTATGTCTATTGTTCACCAAGTACTATGTTAAGCACCAGAGATAACAGATGAGAAAGAGAAAGACAGTTTTTTCAAGGAGGAAGAGGACAAGGGACTGACTTAGGGGCATGATGATTCTCTTTAAATAGAGAAGATTTGAAAAAGTTTTTTTTTTTTGCATCACCCTTCAGTCCTCCAATCAGAGGGATAGAAATTATTGAAGTGATAAGTTTCCAGGTGATGAGCTCTGTGTTGATTAAATCATATTCCCTCTCTATAAGGTAGTTTCTATAGGAATTAGCCCAGTTCACTGAGGAAACAGAGGCTCAGAGAAATTCACTTATCTAAGAGCTAAAGTCTAGTAAGTGTCTGAGGTCAGATTTCTTTCTTGACCCTAGTCAAGCTTTGGACTACAGTAAAATTCTCACTTTCCAGCTTCCTAGGTCTATTTAGCACTAATTCCTTTTTTAGTCTAATTTTTACCAGGAGGAATTATGGACTAAGATCACTTCTTACCTAGAATAGCACATGCATAAATAATCCTACTGTCTTAGAAGAGTTTGCCATTTCTTTCTCTAGCTCAAGGCACAGATGAGTCAAATAGAGTGAAGGGACTCCCATTATGGTCATACAGCTAAGAAATGTCTGAGGCTCAAGGAAGACTAATACCCCTGGTGTAAAGATTTACCAGGACCTTTTCAGTGTTGCTCATCCATCTTTGGTGTCCACCTCTCACTCCACTCTCACCTGTGACTCCAAGAAGCTGTAATACTTGCAGAGACTACATTCTCTAAATGACACCAGAATGATGGTAACTGATAATCAGTGAGGTAGGGGATGCCTAGGGTGGAATGGCTTGTGAAAATTAAAAAGGTTTGAGATACATAGTTTCTGGGTAATCTAAGCATTTTATTAGTTTGGCCAATATTAATAAAAGGATGGTTTTTAGTTATTTCTTAAACCAAAGTCCCTTAGTAGTGGTGAGGTCACAGTTTGTATGCCCTTCCAAGAGTAGGTGTTTTCAAGGAGAGCCTAATCAGTTCTGATTGGTTAATACAATGGGAGGTGGACTATCTTGGGTTAGATTGCTTAAATCTTCGTCAACAAGACATCAATTTCCATCACCTGTCTTGATAATAGGGAGAATCAACATTTTTTTAGATCAGTCTGAGAAAACACATTGATAAGGAATACATCCATCAGCCCAAATTTATAATTTCCTTTACTGTTTGCTTAGATCTTGGCCTGAGTAAATGTCTAAGAGAGATTACCCGTACCATTTGGGTTTCTAGAGGAGGAAATAGAAAAGGGGAAGAATCTTGACACTGGTTCAATAACTAGCTATTAAATATGAGAGAAATATTTAATTTCTTATAGGGTAGAAGAGAACAATTTGTCCCAACGACCATGAAGGGGACAGAAGCAGGCACTATGGAGTGCTTAGAGCTTAATTAGACATTGGTCTAAGTGAATGCCTAGGACATCCTTGATGGGAAAAAAGATTCCAAATGATAAACTGAGTAATATACATAAGAGAGGAGGACCTACCAATTTGGTGGTATGTGATGGTATTTATGACTGTCTGCATTTTAAAATAGTGAGAAACTATTCTCCCTCCATTCTATGAAGAGATGGAGGGTTGAGGATATGAAACACAGCAAATACTGTATGGAAACATTCCATCTTCCTTCTTTGGGCTAAATGTTACAAAATAGTATTAGGACTTTGATCTAGAGTCCTTGGTCTAATCTGAATCAGAACCCTCATCATTTTCTTTAAACAGCAATTTTGGAACAGTGTCACTGAAATCTTTTTTTTTAGGTTTTTGCAAGGCAAATGGGGTTAAAGTGGCTTGCTCAAGGCCACACAGCTAGGTAATTGTTAAGTGTCTGAGGCCGGATTTGAACCCAGGTACTTCTGACTCCAAGGCCGGTGCTTTATCCACTACACCACCTAGCTGCCCCTGAAATCTTTTTTAATATCATATTTATTGAAACTTTAATTCTCTAAAGGAATAAAGTTCAGTAAAAATTGAAATTGATTAGAGTATCAGACTTTTCATTCATTTATTTAAGAGAAACATCTCTTGAGGTCACCACTGAGCAGGTTTAAAAAAAGAAGAGCAAATCCCTAGAGGGAACCATTAAAAAAAAGACTAGATGGTTTTAGGAAAATGAATGTCCAGAGCATCCTGGAAATTAAGAAACAATTGTTTAGTTTTCTGAATCACCCTGTTACCTAAATTCTGTTGCCCTAGTGAATTGATTATGGAATATAATCTTTTGTCTGTGGACATTTTAAATTGTGAGTTAAAATGTCTTGTAATAGAGAGATTTTCAAAGGTAGGATGGATCTCTGTATTTTGGGATTTGTCTCTTTCTATTTAGGCACACTCACAGTTAATTAATAAATTTATTTCCCATATTTGACAGTATACTGGATAGTTTTTTCACCATTTTATATTGGGTAGATATTTTAGTTAGTTTTGCTAAACTGCTTTGTTTTTTTTTAATTCTTTGTTAGAAGAGATAGTTTTCTAGGCAGGGAAGGAAGAACAGGTAGATTTGGAAGTTAGGTGATGAAAAAAGAAAATATATCCATAATAAAAAGACCTACAATATCTCAGGACTTTTGGCATCCGACAGTGATTCCAATTCTAGTCTGTGTGTCTAAATGACTGCCCAGATGGGAACAAGAAGTCCTTAAATCTCAGTGCCAGCAGATTCACAATTACCTATGGAAAACATCTATCAAAACATATGTCTATATTTTCACAAGTCACATAAATAATCACATTCATAATTTTCAGTCATATGGAAATTTTTCTATAAGCAACCTTAAAAGGAGACTTCTAAAAGTATATATTTTCTTATGAGAAATGAATCAATGACATAAAATTTGACACGAATTTGTTTTGTTTTAGTATTTATTGGAGTAAATTGGAGCCAGACTACAAGACTGAGCACTGAAATTCTTTACCAATGTCTTAAAAGTGAGGACTGGGGCAATTTGAACTTATCTCCAGAATTGGTTCAGGTAGAAATGGTCAATGAGTTTCAAAAGCCCATTCAACCTTTAACCTGTCCATTGAAACTATTGATTAAAGATAATAGCACCAGTTCTGATGTTGGGAGAGATTTTGTGTGTGTGTGTGTTCCCTCATTCAATATAAATTTGGGTCTGACTTATACAAGGGCAATTGGATATTAGTCAGGTGACTTGTGGGTCATTTTCCTAAGGTCACTAGGGTGAAGGATCAGAAGCAGTCTAGCATTGACTAGCCATAATTTGGGTTGCACTGGATGGCAGTTATACAGGGAAGCAAAATAATGGAAGCTGGAAATGAGAACAGGGCCTCAGTGCTTCTATAGCACTTTGCAAATCTTCAATTCATATACATGCTATTATTATTATTATTATTATTATTATTATTTTCCTCTTTTTAAAACTGATTCTTCAGCAATGTTTGGCCTTTCTTTTGTTCAATGTTTATTGACTATTAACTATCTGTT
Source organism: Macrotis lagotis (assembly GCF_037893015.1). Taxonomy (NCBI): domain Eukaryota; kingdom Metazoa; phylum Chordata; class Mammalia; order Peramelemorphia; family Peramelidae; genus Macrotis; species Macrotis lagotis. Next base: position 18,008,625 of record NC_133663.1, on the reverse strand, counting down.
GACCATTGGCTTTTTTTGTAAATTTAAAAAGTTAATCCTTTCTTAAAAATTCAATCTCTCTCAGTAATACCTTGTCCCTTTCAGTACTTTCTCTATTAAGAAAAGAAAAATAAAAATAAAATTTCTATAACAAATATGCACGATCAGGCAAAACAAGTTCCTGCAATGGTGGTATACAAACATGTAAGTATCACTCCGGGCCTTGGGTTCCTTCCATTTCAGCAGAAATTGTTGTCAAGATTTCTAAAAAATGAAGAAGACCTAGACTAATGGGTCATTAGCTTTTGACATCTCCTTGGTTGTCTTTTGTGGTTACCCAATTTTGATCTAGGATTTTGATATTGTCCTCCCACATTCCTTAGAAATTAATACAGCAATATACTCAGAATTGTGTTGCATTTTAGCATGAATCTTTTCTGTGTAGATTCTGTCTTGGCCAGTTTTCTCAGCTTTATTTTCTTTCATGTTATTTTGGGGCCCTCCTTTCTCTTTCTGCTTTAGGCTACATATTATAGAATTATATAAGGGGATTATTTTTTTTTCTAAAATCTTTGGTTCTACTTAAAGGAGAAAACTTATCACAGTCTTTCTTTGATGATTAATTCCCTAAACAATGTCTTGCTCTGAAATCTCTTAAAATAAATTTTACCGAAGGCCTAACCATTTTCTGAGAGAAAACTGGATCAATTTTTAAGAAGGGACTCTACATTCCTGGAAAATGGATTAGTATGGTAACAGCAACAATAAAACTAATATCTGGAAACTAGATGAAGAGTAAAACATTTTAATCTAATTAACCACATTAACTAACTTTATTCTTGACCAAATTGAATGACATAGATTTAATGATTCTCTAAGTACTCCTCATCTTAAGTTTTTTTCTATTTAATGAATCAAAACTATTAACTTAACTTTCTCATGAATTCTGTAATTGTTTTGTCTTATTGCGAAGTTTTGTCTATTTCAGCTCGAAATGGCTTTTGTCCGAGGGATTGACAACAGGCACGTGGAAACTGTCCTTTTTTTCAAGAAAGATAATTGTCTAATGACAAAGATTTTTCATCTGTCTCTGATAGGTTTGTGCCCCAAAAATAGGACTGAAGTTTTTCAATTCATATTATTTATTTATGCAGCACATTAAGGACTGGGATATTAGAGATCAAAAGTAGCTTCTCCATTGAAATGGATGGAAACTAGTTTGTTTTTTGTTCAGCCATTTTTCAGTTGTGTCTGACTCTGTGTCATCAAATTTGAGTTTTCTTAGCAAAAATACTGGAGTTGTTTGCCATTTCCTTCTCCAGCTCACTTTTTTAAAAAAAGTTTTTGGGTTTAAGTGGCTTACCCAAGGCCACACAGCTGGGTAATTATTAAGTGTCTGAGGCTGGATTTGAACCCAGGTACTTCTGACTCCAGGGCCAGTACTCTATCCACTGTGCCACCTAGCCACGCCTCCAGCTCACTTTACAGGTGCTAAAATGGAGCCAAACAAGGTAAAAGTGATTTGCCCAAGGACATATAGCTAGTAAGAGGCCAGATTTGAACTCAGAAAGATTAGTATTCCTGGCTCCAGGAATTCTTTCCATCATAATTTGTTTAGATATCTTTCTATATTTTCCCAATATTTTGTGGATTCATTGTTCTAATTCTAGTTTCATCCTAAAATACTCTTGGCATGATCTAATTTTGTTGGGTCTTTCACAAACTTTTTATAAACTGATTTTTTTCCTTGAATGTTTCTCACTTATTTGTCAGATGGTAGTAATTCATAGTCTTCCTTCTTGTTCCTCTTTTAGATTTTGCAAATACATTTATTTTCCAAACCTGTGTTGTTTTGCCTTTATCTCCACATTTGTTGGTTAAGGGGGTTTCTATGTTCTTTGGGCCTCCTAATCTTGAGGGTTGATTTATATCAGCTACATTTTCCTTGGATATAACAATAAATAGTCAGTGTGTAGGTTCTTTTTATCAGTTTCTCATTTTTCTGACATCGGTAGTTTGATTATTAGGTCAAACTAGAATTACTGCAATCATATATCTTCTCATGTTAACTTTACTCTTTCTTCTAATTTAATATATTTGCTTTTATATAGAAAAGGATTCTTAATTTGAGATCTGTGAACTTATTTTTAAACACACTTTGATTATTTTAATGTAATGCAATTATTCTCTATGATCTTCCATATTTTATTTTATGCTTTTAAAAACAGAGAAAGGGTCTGAACATTTCACCAGTCTGCCAAAAGGGGTCCATGTCACTAAAAAGCTTAAGGATTTCTATTCTAACAAGTCAATAGTCAGTCTGTTCACAAATAACTGATATGATGGAAATTGCTCCCTTGTTGGTCTATTCTTGTCTATTAAAAATATGAATCAATGAATGATTTTGGCTGCTAAGAATGAAATCAACTTTTTTTTAATGAAGTTATTTGATGCCCACTACCCAGCATACCTCACCTTTCTCCCTGAAGAAATCATTAGTGTTATATAGGTATTTTGATTTCTGTGCAATCTACAAATTTTTGGCCTCTCTTGTTTCATACTTCTGAATGATATTTTACAAAACCTTTTTCACTATTCTCCCCATGCCTTCTTTTGCATTTAAATAATCAATTATTAATTTATATGTTACATTGTTTTTTTGACTTTCATCAAATTTTTGCAAAATTTCTGGCTGCTTGGAACCCATTCAGGCTATTTGACTGCTCACAGGATTTGGATGAGATGGGAATCATCAACTTTATTCCCTCTGATATTATAGAAGACCATCAGAGTTGGCCATTCATCTTTCCCCTGCCTTTTAAGATGCTTTAGATCTTTACCATATGCCTTACCTCCATGTCCTGTAGATACCTAATAGTATCATTTGACCCCCTGATACAAATGAAAGATTCCTGAGTGTCTTCCTCTATCCAACCACTGCACCCTTAGTACTTCCATTTGGCATGCAGATGAGTTTTATTATATGTACTGCCTCTCACAAATAGACTAAGAACTTCTTGAAAGCAGGAATTATCTTGCTTTTTCTGTTTGTATTCCCAGCAATTAGCACAGTAATTTTACATATTAATCACTTAATAAAAACTTTATCATTTATTCATCCATCCATCCATCCATCCATCCATCCATCCATCCAACCAATCATTCACCCATTTATCTACTCATTCATTGGTTATTAGATACAGACTGAATATTTAACACAATTACAAAATAATGTTTGCAAGTAGCCTTTTTTTTTCCCCTGCCATGTTACCACCATCATTGCCAAAACATAAAGATTACAGAGGTTTGAGGATTTTTTGGTATTTATTCATTTTATGGGTTACGATGTTCAACAATTTCTTTACCTAGTAACCAGCTTTCTGTGGTCAAACTTCTCCAGCCTTTTCTATGCTGATCATCAGAGGAAACTTTTCTTGAAGCTGTAGTTGCTTGTCTTTCATGTTTGAAGAAAGTCAATTATATCACAAATGAGAGAGGTATTGACTTGCATGTGAATTGGATTTAAGTAAAGTGGAGGTGAGCAAATTGTCATGCTAATTCTCTCTTCTAGAGTCATTTAAATCCAGTGACAAGACAAAAGTCAACACCACTCACTTGGGACGATGACCTTGACATCTTTGATGTCTTACCAAGGTCTAAACATTCCTACTTCATGGCTGTTAAGAACAAATTGTTCTTGTCTGCTCATTCCATTGGGAGAGGTTTTCATGTGCTTGGAAGAGGCATCTCCCTATTTTACCTATAAATTTAAAGTCTATTTATTGGTCCCTTAACCTGATTTAGTTCATTTGTCAAGATGGTTTATCAAGGAGTGGTCAATTAGCATCCTAAAGCTTCTTCATATTTTGTTTGTTTTCTAATTATATACAATAGTAGTTTCTACCTGGTTTTTTGGTAAGGTTTTGAATTTTACAATCCCCCCTTCCTCCCCCCCCCCACAGAAGACAGTCTGATAATCTTTCCATTGTTTCCATGCTATACAATGATCGAAATTGAATGTATTGAGAGAGAAATCATATTCTGGAGGAGAAAATAAAATATTAGAGATAGCAAAATTATGTAGTATATAAGGCATTTCTTTATTTTATTTTATTTTTTTTAGGTTTTTGAAAGGCAAACAGGGTTAAGTGGCTTGCCCAAGGCCACATGGCTAGGTAATTATTAAGTGTCTGAGACTGGATTTGGACCCAGGTACTCCTGACTCCAGGGCCAGTGCTTTATCCACTATGCCAACTAGCTGCCCATAAGGCATTTCTTTAAAAGAAAATTGAAAGTAATAGACATTAGTCTTTGTTTAAATTCCACAGTTCTTTCTTTAGATACAGATGGCCTTCTCTATCACAAGTACTCTAAAACTGTCCCTGATTATTCCATTGATGAAATGAGCAAGTCCATTAAAGCTGATCATCACCCCCATGTTGCTGTTAGGGTGTACAGTGTTCTTCTGGTTCTGCTCATCTCACTCAGCATCAGTTCATGCAAGTTTTTCTAGGCATCTCTGAATTCTCATCTCTCTTGGTTTCTAATAGAAATATAGTGTTCCATAACATACGTATACCACAATTTGTTTAGCCATTCCCCAAATGATGGACATTCACTCTATTTCCAATTCTCTGCTACCACAAATGGAGCTGCAATGAATATTTTTGTACAAGTGATGTTTTTACCCTTTTCCATCATCTCTTCAGGGTATAGACCCCAGTAGTGGTATTGCTGGATCAAAGGGGATGCACATTTTTGTTGCCCTTTGGGCATAATTCCAAATTGCTCTCCAGAAAGGTTGGATGAGTTCATAGCTCCATCAACAATGCTTTAGTGTCTCAGATTTCCCACATTCCTTTCAACATTGCTCATTGTCCTTTCTGGTCATATTGGCCAGTCTGAGAGCTGTGAGATGGTACCTTAAAGCATCCAACAGCTTCTTGGGACCACGGTTGAGAGTTCTTGAAGCACTTATACTTAGTAGGACCTTTTGGAAGCTTGCTTTATACTGACACTGGCTTTGAGAAAACACTTCTTTTCCATGTAGTTATGAGGTCCTGGAATAGTACTTTGTAAAAGCAATAATAAGGCTTGATTTTAATTTGTTTTTGTCTTCCAAGATAACATTTTCCATAGAGTAGCCTAGTACATTGTGGAGGGAGGAAGAGAAATAACTATGTTGATGCCATTGACCAAGAAGTCCAGGAATGCAACATGGCCTTATCTAGTGGAAAAAAAATGTGAATTGAGTAGGCAATGCTATGTTACTTATTTGTTCTGGTCATTGGAAGTGCTGGTGGTAGTAGCAACTGGTTGGATATTGGAATTTACCTACATCCAGCATTTTGTTCATTTTGATAAATATTTGTTGAACAAATGGATTAAAAATTAACATCATTGTAGAGCAGAGTAAGTTGGAAAGAGAAAACTAAAATGAGGGTTTCCAATATAGGGTGCCTAGAAAGCTTATACTACTTTTTTAGTTTTTTTTGTAAGGCAGTGGGGTTAAATGACTTGTCCAAGGCCACACAGCTAGGTAATTATTAAGTGTCTGAGGCTGGATTTGAACTCAGGTTTTCCTGACTTCAGGGCTGGTGCTCTATCCACTGCACCACCTAGCTGTCCCTAGCTTGTAGTATTTTATTCCTCATCTCCCCTCATCTTGAGGAGTGGGTCCGAGACATGTTGGTGATCATGAGAGATCGGATTCAAGAGAGTCACTTTTTTTTTTTTTTTTTTTAGGTTTTTGCAAGGCAAATGGGGTTGAGTAGCTTGCTCAAGGCCACACAGCTAGGTAATTATTAAGTGTCTGAGACCGGATTTGAACCCAGGTACTCCTGACTCCAAGGCCGGTACTTTATCCACTACGCCACCTAGCCGCCCCAAGAGAGTCACTTTACAGCTTTTCTCTCATACCCCATTGCCTTCATTATTTACACTTACATTTGAAAATTAATATCTTTAATTTTTCACTTCATGATCACTTTTCTGAATATTTCCCCTACACGTTTGTAACAAACATAGTCTAGAAAAACAGAACAACAGTGCGTCCCTGTCTGTCTGAAGTCATCATATTTAATATCTAAGTCTTCTCATCTCCAGATTCACAGTGGTCATTGCTTTTATGATGGTACAGTAGTTTTATTGGACTGTTTTTATTTACTTTATTGTCATCATTGGTTATACTGCTTTCAGATATTTTTTTTTTGCAAGGCGATGGGGTTAAGTGGCTTGCTCAAGGCCACACAGCTAGGTGATTATTAAGTGTCTGAGATCACATTTGAACTCAGGTCCTCCTGACTCCGGGGCCGGTGCTCTATCCACTGTGCCACCTAGCCACCCCAGATATATTTTCAAATAGAATTTGTAGCATATACATGCGCATACTTGCATATATATGTATAGAAAGTTTGTAGTCATACCATATACTAGACATATATTGTACTACATATAGTACCCAGTCTTAATGTATGTTAAATACAGCATACAATGCATAGTATACAGTAAGTGGTATATTAATATATTTTCATTGGTGCAATAGTTCTATTTTGATGATATTTATAGTAGAGTGCAGGGACTGTGTTATTTCCCAACCATCTAGTTTCTTAGTGTTCCCAAATCCCATGATCTACGCCTTCACTTTAACTCAGGTCTCACACAATGACCCAGAAATGTTCCATTGCCTTAATTAACAATTTTGTCATTCTTTTCACTGCCTACAAACTGCTATTATTCCATCTCTTCCTAGTCTCATGTCTGTGAAACCAATTCTTCACCCTTTTCAAAGCCTCTAATCCTTTAACTCCCCAGTACTTTCTCAGGTCATTTCGATACTTTGATTTTCTTCCATTTCTTTTCAGTATTGACTCTATCACGAACCACTTCACCACACTGTCTTCTACGCTTTTGGCCCTTGCCCCCTTGTTCTCATTATTCACACCTTGAGTCTAGTTGCTACGGAAGTTCTTATCTACCATGAGGAAGGTACCCAGCTTCAGCACTGGTCCTCTGGAATCATGGCTGGCCAGTGCATCAATCAGAACTTTTGTTAGTTATTTGTCTTTAAAATGTTATTGAAAAAATTGTTTTCATTATGTATCAGTTCATATCTGTCTTCCAATCTTCTCTGAAATGAACCCTTTCTTAATTTCTTATGGTAAATAAAATTACAATATATTCACAGGCAGGAAAGAAACAAGCATTTATTAATCATCTACTGTGTGCAAAGTATTTTATGAAGGACTTTAGATAAATTGTCTCTCTTGATTTTCTCAACCACACTGTGGGGTAGGTTCATTTAATTCTCATTTTACAACTGAAGAAACTAAGGCATGCAGAATTTAAAGTGATTTATTTGGGTGGCTAGGTGGCGCAGTGGATAGAGCACTGGCCCCGGAGTCAAGAGGACCTGAGTTCAAATCTGACTTCAGACACTTAATAATCACCTAGTTGTGTGACCTTGGGCAAGCCACTTAATCCCATTGCCTTGCAAAAAAAAAACAAAACAAAAAATAAAGCAACTAAAGTGATTTATTCAGAGTCACACAGCTGAAGGGGGCTGAGGTTTGAACACTGGTCTTCCTAATTTGAGGCTCTATCTACTGTACCACCTAATTGTGTTCAGTTGGAAACTCTTTTAGTTTCCAGTTCAAGAGAGCAATATAAATTGTTCAAATAAATTGTTCTGTGAAAATATCTTTTAGGGTTCAGAACTAGCAATGACATCACTCGATCGAAATGAATAATTGGACATAGTTCTATTCAAACACATTTTAATCAGTACTCCTGACAGCAATGTGCATAGAAATAAATTGCAAACAAATATTAAAAGTATGGTTCTTTACTTGTTTTGACTATTTTAGTAACTAAGAAAACATACTCAGTGTTAATCTACGAGTACAGAAAGATACATAATGAGTGCACATGCTAAGCTTTGGGTAGATTTGTCTCAGTCAGAAATCGTATTTTAGAGATTTCCCTTCAAAGAGAAAATAATTTCAGTTTAACAAATTTCCTTTGGACTTCACTCATTACTTTGGTTTTAGATGACTGGCACAGAACCCATTTTGTCATACGTAAATGATTTGGAGTTACCTGTAGCAATGGCCTGGCTGAAATAATATAGTATATTGGCTAGATCCTTCTGATTTCATATCCAGTGGTTCTGAATTATTTATTATTCAGTGAACACATATTTGTTAACTACCTGCTATTTTCCTGAGCAGTTAGATTTCTCAAAAGATAGGATGTTAAACCTGGTGTCAGAAAGTCCCGAGTTCAAATCTGACCTCAGTTATTAGTTATGTGGACCCTGGAAAAATCACTGAATCTCTGTTTGTCTTAATCTACTGGAAAAGGAAATGGTAAACCACTCCAAAATTATTGCCAGTATGGTCCATGGTGTCATGAAAAGTTGGACAGGACTGAAGAACGACAACAATGACAGCAACAAATGGATCAAACACTGTTCTAGGGACAGGGAATGAAAGGGCAATGAATAGAATGTTCCCTACTTTTAAGGAACTTTACATTCCAATGTGAATTTGTTGAATTTTAATTTCTCCTTTCAACCCATATTCTTCTTAAAAAGTAAAATATTATTCTAAATAGTCTTCAATGTTAATTGTTTCCTGGTAGCTTAGTATATTTTCCTTTTATTATTATTATTATAATAAAGTCTTAACTATAGTGTGCTTATGGCTGCTCAATCTTGGTTTTTTAAAAAATCTTGTTAGAATTCTCTGAATTTTTTCTACTTGTATTTCATCAATTTTTTTTCTATTTTAGGATTTCCTCAATTTTATTTCAATCCCCCCCAGTTTTCTACATTTTCAAAAATCCTGAGCTAGCTTTCAAATATAACATTTGATTCTACATTCCTATACTTTAGGGTTATTCTCTGGGTTGTGGCCTCTATTTTGAGTTACTCTTTATCAGGTATAATTTTGTTTTTGGCAGTAAGTTTGATGCTTCTATGGTTCTTTTAAGATTTTCTATTATGTACTCCATATTGGTCATTTTTTCCATTATCCCCCCCCCCCTTTGAAACATCTCATCCCTGTTTAAGCTCCCCCAGTGATTTTTAAAAGTGGTTTTCAGTTCTTTTATTTGTTCATATGATTTTCTTATTTGTACTAATTCTTGCTTCATTTAAGTGTGTCATTTATCCATTTGATGATGTCTCTTGGGATGACTAGTATTTCTTTTTTCCATCTGTGTAGCTTCTGGCACTTTTGTTTTCCCACTTGCTCTGTAATTATTTTTAAAAATTGCATTGGCACTCTTTTCCTGGTTTGCTCATATTCTATTTTGGTTGATTTTTATTTTCTTGTGTGGTTTCTTTGCTATTTTTCTTCTCTTTGGTGTTTTTCTTTCTTTCTTTTTGCTGAGAATCCTGTCTGATTCTCTTTGAACCTCTCATTTTGTCCCCTTGAGTGGAAATTTCAATGTTTAATTTTATAATTTTTGGGGGGGCATGGAGCAATGGTGGGAGATAGGAAGATTTTTTGTGGAGTATTTATGAAAGGACATGATAAAACTATACTAGCGGAAAGGACATGGATGGGCTGCAATCTACATTTCTGGAGGGAATGCTCACATCATTAATCTCCTGAGACTAGTGAGCAATGAACAGAAACTAACATGTAGAGCTTTAGGATTGCTGCTTTACATCAAATATTTGATTTGATTCTCATAATTACCCTATTAGGTCAATAGTACATGAATTATTATTCCATTTCTTTTTTTTTTGCAAGGCAAATGGGGTTAAATGACTTGCTCAAGGCCACACAGCTAGGTAATTATTAAATGTCTGAGGCTGCATTTGAACTCAGGTACTCCTGACTCCAGGGCCAGTGCTCTATCCACTGTGCCACCTAGCCACCCCTATTATTCCATTTCTAAGACAAAGAAACTGAGAAACAGAAATTAAATGACTTTCCTAAGTCACACAATAATTATGACATTTGTCATACTATGGCAACACTATTGAAAAGTTAGTAAGAGGAAAATAATTTTTTTTGGGGGGGGGGAAGATGATGAGTTTCAAATGTCTACTGGATATCCAGTTGGAGATAAAAGGCAGTTGGAGACTGGAGACTAAAGGTCAACTGGAGATGGGAGATTAAAGGTCAGGAGAGATGCTAAATAGATCTACCTAAGAGAGGATCAGTGCATCTGAGAATCACTCACATATAGGTGATAATTAACTCTGTGGCTAAAGAGGATAGCGGGAGAAGAGAAGAAGGCCTAGGGCAGAACCTTGGGGGACACTTATGTGAGGAAGGAACTTGAAGAAAATATAGGAAAGAAACCTGAGAAGGAGTGATCAAGGAAAAAGAGGGTGATCAGGAGTTTCAAAGACTGTATAAAAGTCAAGAAAGATGAGGATTGAAGAAAGACCATTCAATTTGGCAATGAAGACATCTCTGGCATCTTCTGAATGAACAGTCTCAGTTGAATGATGAGGTCAGAAACTTAAGGCAGCTTTAGACATATTAACTTTGTGACCTTATACAAATGACTTAAAGTCTCTATTTCCTTATCTGTATAATGGAATAAATAATAGCATCCATCTTTCAGGGTTGTGATGAGGATCAAATGAAATAATGAATATAAAATGCTTTATTATAACACCTTAAACTGCCATATAAACGAAAGCTATGAAAGCAAATAATAAGTATTTATTAAGCACCTACTGTATGTGAAGCACTGTACTAGTCCATGAAGTTACAAGTGTCCAAAATGAAACCATCCCTACTTGTGAGGAACTAAGATTTCTAATGGGAGAGGCAAAAGGTAGATATATTAATATATATATATATATATATATATATATATATATATATATATATATATACTGCATGAATATAAAATAACAAATACAAACAGGTACAAAGAAGGTAAATTTAAGGTAGCTTGAGATAGAGGTCACTAGTAGAAAGTGGGTGGATCAGGAATTGTTTCATACTTGAGTGAAACCTTGGAGTAATATGTCAGAAGTGAGGAGGACAAGTGGGTTGGCCAGAGGAGTTTGAATGAGTTACTGAAACTGGGCAAGCAGGAATGGTTGAATTTCACCATTGGAGGAAGATCACAGATCCATTGGATCAGTATATTTCATTTTCATTTTTATTGATTTTGTCTGGATTGCCTCCATTATGTCTTTTATGTACTAAATTCTTTAACTGACTACATTTATTATGGACAGGATCACAGAGGATAGTGACGAGAGGCATTGGGACCTTTTCTTGTAATGTTTATCTGTTTTTCTGTAGTCTCGAATAACATTTTTTCTTGTTCACCACAATACCCTATTTCCAGGATATATCACTTTGGGTTGTATCCTGAGTCTTTTGCTCCTTAGAACTCATTATTCCATTTCCTTCTTTGGTGTTTAGTAGGACCAGAATAGTTGTTTGGTTTTGAATCTTCTTTATATATGAAAATCTTCCTCCTGGTAGCTTGAAGTATTTGCTGTTTGTCATTGACTTTGTTAAATTGAACCATTATCTACCTCAGAATTGGGAGTATAGAAGTTCCCTATCTCTCTAGACCACTCCCCAGGAGATGGTCTATGGATACATTCAGTTGGTACTTTGTTTTCTGTGTTCAGAAGTTCCAGGCTCTGTCCGTGTCCGTGTGTGTGTGTGTGTGTGTGTGTGTGTGTGTGTGTGTGTGTGTGATGGTGCTCAAATCTTTTTGAATTCCAAAGTTGTTTGGGAGATCTATGATTTTAAGTTATCCCTCTGCATCCATCAAATATCAGATTCAAATACTTTGCTTGTCTAAATGTCATGTATTCTTTAGACATTATTATGATACAATTTTTTAATACAAAATGTGTGATCCTGCATCTTATTGGCCAAATGTCCGAAACAAATGACTGAGTGACAATTCAACACCTAGTTCAGTCCCATTATCATCAGTTCTGAGTCAGTCCATCTAGAGATAAGTCCCTGGCACTATTCTCTCCCAAGCCTACCATTAAGTCTGATATCAGCAGAGAAGGCTAATAGGCACAGTAAGAAAGTACTAGAAGCTTCCAAACAGTAATTTGCCTGGAAAGTTTGAGAAATCCAAAAAGGGAGGCCTGTAAGGGGTTAACAGAGACTGTTGTTATAAGTAAGGATTTAGGACTCCTAATCTCACCTAAACTGAAATTATAGTGGCAACTCATTGTCTAATTGGATTGATCAGCATGAGAGCCTTTCTTTCTGATTTAAGGAGGAACCGGTTTGCTCCTCCTTAGTCAGTGGCTTCCTGCTCTCAGGGTCTCACCCTTCTGAGGCCAGACATGGTGAAGACCCCTGGTCTGCTTTATTCTGACTACAGTTCAGAACTCTCAAGTCCAAGTGATCCATCAGCCTCATTTTCCCAGGTTGAAGGATCACAGGGATGCGAAGAATAGGTAATTTCGAGGTTGAAGGGATATTCCTCCCATGTGCTCCAACCCTCTCCTCTTAGAGATAAGAAAGTCAGAGCCTATCCAGGCTCAACAATTTGCCCAAGGTCAAGTAGGCAGCAAGTGCCACAGACTGGGATTTGAATCCAGTCTTCAGTACATTTTGGAAGGCCGTGTAGTACAGCGGAATGAATCCTTGATTCAGAGTTGGAAGTTCTGGTTTAAATCCTGGCTTCACGATTTACCAATTGCATGACAGGGTAAATAATTTAATTTCTCTTGATTATAGGTCCTCATTTATAAGATTAAGGGTGAGGGGTGGCACTAAATGGCCTCTAAGGTCCTTTCTTAATTCCATGATCTTTCCTCTCCCTCCAGGATGGTAGAACTTTTTGTTAGTGCCACTAGTAATGTAAGTTTCTCTTCCAACTGCTCCCTTAACTTGGATTTTTGCCCCTTTTTTAGTTAAAAAGGTGTAATTCTTGGACAATAACACTATTCTTCTTGCACAGGCAGCAACAACAACCTCTCTGAATGACCAGAGGAGTCCTCCATATACATTGAGCTGCACCTGGATTAGTGTTCCACTATGTTGCCCACTCTGAAGGGGGATGCACACAGGTGAGTGTAGAGAGGTGAAGGATGAGGGTTCCTAGGTCAGTTTCTGTCTTGGAGTCACACCTTACATTCATTAGCTTGTCTTCTGGACTAATTTTCTCTTTATTTCCCACCTGTAGTGTGATTTTCCTTGGAATCGATTGTTATTTTTCTGTTCTTTTCTTGGCACGAATTTATCTTCCAGATCAGTAGCATTTGCTAATTTCTCTAAAGTTGTTTATTTCTTCTAGATTATTCATTAAACAGGACCATGCTTAGCAACGACTCCTATGTTAGAGCACTACACCAATAAATAGGAGGGCGGTTATTCATTATTATCCTTTGTTTACTGCCTTTTCAATGGGTTTCAATCTATGAAACACTACTCAGATCCAAGGCAATTTAGACTAATTTTCCAAGTAAATTTTCATGAGGCAGTGTATCGGATTCTTTATCAGAATCCAAATATATAACATCTGTGTTCCACTTGCCTGCTAATTTTGCCTTTTTTATCAAAAACAGCCATGAAGATTGTCTACTATAGACTTTACTTCATAAACCTTTGCCATTTACCACCCACGATTCTCCAGCCTTCTGGACTCTTCTCTCATTCATTCATCCTTTAGTGCTAGTCCCAGAATTATCAGTGGATCTATGACACCATTATCCCTCTTTCTCCTCTGGGGGAAGGCTTACTTATATTCAGACTACTAATTTACAGTGATTTGAAAAGCTGCAATTTGCAGACGAATGATGGTAGTCATTTCTCTTCATATCCCGGAAGAGGTGCTCTTCAGATTTGCTGATGAGAAAATATTTTGATTCTTGAAGGATTCACTCACCTGCTTTTTGTCGTTAGCAATTTTTTTTCAGGTGCATTTTGTAGTTCCCTGTCTTTGCCATATGTCTAATGGATGTTCTGCTTGCAGCAGCATGGAGGTGGGGTGGGAAAATGCCTTACACATCCTGTAAGTTGACTCAAAGTCGTTAGATGGAGGTGGGTTGGGCTGACGCTTTGGTCCTAGCAGAGAAAATCCAAGGCCTCTACTTCATAGATCACTGGCTATGAAGAGCTTGGGGCCACTTGTCAGGGACATATGTTTAAAAGAAGACTACAATTTTTGAAACAAATATTGTATACTTATATATATATATACTGTATGTTTATTTTATATACACATAAATATACAGTATATACTGCTGTATATTTAGAAATACAAATATACAAATAACATATATTTGATATTTGATGAGTTGAACCCCAAGGGGGTTCTGCAATTTAACTATCTGAATAAATATCACCCAAATCTAATATTGAGTAAACTAATATGGATTAAGATATAGTGTTAGTTATTTTATCAACTTCTTGTTCCTCACTGATATATTGTTCAGTATTGTACATTGGCATATAATACAATAGGAATACAGTTAGTGATCATTTAATAGGTTTTGTTTTGTGGTGTTTTTAGGAAGAGTTCAGAGGACTATATTAGTAAAGGGAAATCTTGGTAAGCAAACTCTCTACCAATGGAGATCCTTATTTACTTGAGAGCCTTCAGAGTAACTTTTCATGTCACACAGTGGTATGTGTCAGGGACAGGACTTTTGACCCAGGTCTTCTTTATTCAAAATTGGTTATCTATTGTGGCACAATTAATGCATGTAAATTAATAATTTTACATAAATTAATATATAGGTGATGATTTTCTTTTCAGTCTCCCTTCTTTCCCCTCTCCTTTCCTATTTTCTTCCTTTCTACTTCCCTTTGTCTCATTTCTATTCAAGGATAACCTAGCTTATAACTAGGAAATTGCTTATTATGATCCTACATTCCTTTTGTTTACTCCTAAGTGCAGTATAAATTACTCAGGTTGTCTCTGTCTCTGTGTCTATCTCTGCTTGTCTCTCCCCTTATCTCTTCTCCTTCCTCTCCTTCCTTCTTCATAAAATATTAAGCTTTTGAAGTGTTTTGACATATGGTAAACTTCAATAAAAGGAGAGACATTTTCGGGTTTTAGAAAATATAAATATATCATCCTGTAAGAAATTCCAAAAGCTGAATATAGGACAATGGAAACCACATGTCATGTCATTTCCCCACCCCCACATTCGATATAGAAGTAACTGCTTTCAACACATTTTCCCTCTCTCCACTCTTTGAATTACCTATTTGATTAAGCAAAGCAATAGCCATCTATTTCAACCAAAAGAATCAAATTCATTGTCTAAAAAGGAAAGAAAAATTTTAGTTTTGAATTCTTACTGCACATTTTTATTTGTGGCTGAGTGATAGCTGGTGTTGGGAATGACACCTATTTATAATTAGATTTCAACAAGAAGGAATTAATCTGACTTATAAAGGGAGAGTTAATATTACCTATTTATAAATTGTAAACAGATGAATCATGTATTTAAAATTATTTAGGCAGCAATAATTTCATGTTCTTTCTGCTAGGAAATACTGAAAAAAATTCTATAAACATTTCTACAGCAGAGCTACATATTTACAATGAGAATCTCCCTATATATAATCTATTTTATTTTAAAAACAAGTTACTGATTTCTTTGATTTTACATATTTGTAGTTGGCATTTCCTATAGAGTTGATTTGATTATATTTATTTATTTATTTATCCAAACAAGTTTTTGACCTATGGTACATGTCTAATTTTAATTACTTCTATTTCCTATAAATAAAGAAAATGATTTCAACTTTTTAACCTTCAAAGTCATTAAGTCCTCTGACTCTCAATTTTTTTTAAAAAACCCATTCCCCAATGGACAAATGGTCAAAGGAAATGCAAAGGCAACTTACAGATGAGGAAATCAAAGTGATCCATAGCCATACAAAAATCGCTCTAAATTACTACTTACTAGAGAAATGCAAATTAAACCATCTCACACCTCTCATACTGACCCATATGACCAGAAAGGACAATGATCAGTGTTGGAAGGGATGTGGGTAATCTGAGACACTAACACATTATTGGTGGAACTGTGAACTCATCCAACCTTTCTGGACAGCAGTTTGGAATTAAGCCGAAAGGGCAACAAAAATGTGCATATCTTTTGATCCAGCAAAACCACTACTGGGTCTATATCCTGAAGAGATTATGAAAAAGGGTAAAAACACCACTTGTACAAAAATATTCATAGCATCCCGGTTTATGGTGGCAAAGAATTGGAAATCAAGTGAATGTCCTTCGATTGGGGAATGGCTTAACAAATTGTGGTATATGTCTGTTATGGAACACTATTGTGCTATTAGAAACCAGAAGGGATGGGAATTCAGGGAAGTCTGGAGGGATTTTCATGAACTGATGCTGAGCGAGATGAGCAGAACCAGAAGAACATTGTATGCCCTAACAGCAACACAGGGGTGATGATCATCCTTGATGTACTTGCTCATTCCATCCGTGCAACAATCAGGCACAATTTTGGGCTGTCTGTGATGGAGAATACCATCTGTATCCAGAGAAAGAATTGTGGAGTTTGAATAAAAACCAAAGACTATTACCTTCAATTAAAAAAAAATCCATTATCGGGGCAGCTAGGTGGCACAGTGGATAGAACACCGGCCCTGGAGTCAGGAGGACCTGAGTTTAAATCCTACCTCAGACGCTTAATAATCACCTAGCTGTGTGACCTTGGTCAAGCCACTTAACCCCACTGCCTTGCAAAAACTAAAAATAAAAATCATTATCTTATTATGTAAATTTTCTATTTCATACTTTAAATTTCTTCCTTAAGGATATGATTTCTCTCTCATCACATTCAACTTAGATCAATGTATATCATGGAACCAATGTAAAGAGTAACAGATTGCCTTCTGTGGGGGGGGAAGGGAGCAAGATTGGGGGAAAATTGTAAAATTCAAAATAAAATCTTTTTAAAAATGAAAAAAGTCCTTTGACTCTACATCTCTTGTTTTTTTGTTATACTTTACATTTCCTACATCTTGTTAAAAACTAATTTACTTATGATATTCTAATATCAAATATCTAATATCAAATTCTAAAATCAAAATTTGATTTTAATTGTGGGGGCACTACCTATGATTATTAAATATACATAAGTATATATTTATATACAAGTAAAATGATTAATATTCTTTTTTCAGTTAACCAGCATTTATTTTTGCTTTGCCCCAGAGGAAAACAAAATCTTCTTAGCAATTATGTCTAGTCAAGCAATGAGCAGTCCTATGTTGAACAAATCTAAAGTATGTCTCATTCTGCCCATTAAGTCCACCATCTCTCTGTCAGAAGGTGGGAAGTAGAAAGGAAAATTGCCTTGGCAGCAATGGGTAAAGAGGAGTGAAATAAAGAGAGACTTGAGGCAGCGAGGATAATTGGAAAGCCATTGCAATAGTTAAAGTGAGAGGTAGCAATGACCTGAACTAAGATAGTGGTTGTATAAATGGAGAGAGGAAGGAGGATTCAATAAATGTCCAAATAGCTATAATTGAATATATATATGTCCAAATATCCAAATAGCTATAATTGAATAGCTATAATTTAAAATAGCTATAATGGGTGAGGGAGAGTGAGAAGTCTAGAATAACAGAGAATTAATGAACCTCAGAGACTGGGAGAATCATGGTGTCTCTCCTAGAAACAGGCAGGTTTGGAAAGGAGTGGGATGCTAGTTGGGGAAAAGAGAATTGTTCCAGTTTGGATTTCAGTTTGAGATGACTCTTGGATTTGAAGTGTATAATAGGTAATTGGTGAGAAGGGGTCAAAGTTTAGGGAAAAGACTGGATCTGGGGATCCATTTGTCTGTCTTTATCAATATAGATAAATATATAGATATATAGAAGTATACTTATATGTATGGGGATATTCATGGATACTATATTTCTATCTCTATAGAGATACATCTATAAAGGCATATATTACTATATTTGTATATAAATATGCACAAACATATCCATCCTTGAATTTGAGAATCTATGGGAATTGTTGAGGTTACCAAAGAATGTAAAAGTAGAAGAGGGTCTAAGATAGAACCCTGGAGAAAAGCTGTTAAAAAGCTATAGATATGAACTGATAGAGGAACCTGAGACAGCAAGAAAACAGGTGAAGGAGAACAAGAAGAGAGCAATGTTATAAAAACTCAGAGGGAAATAAATCTAGGTGGAGAATATAGTTTACAAAGTCAATGAATGGTAGGTAGGTTGAGAAGGGAGAAAGATTGAGAAAAGACTACAAGATATTCCAATGAAAGAATTATTTGTAACTTAGGAAAGAGATATTTCAGATGATTGATAGGCAGAAACCCAGACTGCAAAAGATGAGGGGAATGAAAGGAAAGGAAATGGAGACTGCCAATGTAGACAGGTTTTTTCTTTTCCATTTCCTTTTCTTGTCTTTTTCCTCTTTATTTCACCCATTTTCCTCTTTTTTTCTTTCTCTCTTTTCTCTTTCCCCTCTTTCTGCCTTTCTTTTTTCCTCCTCTCTTTCCATTCCTTTTTCTCCCTCCCTCCCCCTCTTCCTTTCTCTCTTTCTCCTTTCTTCCCTTTTTCCTTTCCTCCACCCTCCCTCTATTTCTTTCTCTCTTGCACACATCTTTGTTTCTTTATCTCACTCAGGCAACAGTCCCTCACAAACCTCTCTGATCCCACTGCTGCATAGACACAGATGCTATGATCTGCTTCTGTGAACAAACTGAACTGTTCCCCTCCTCTTTAGGCAGATTGGAAGGCTCTGCTCCCAAGGATTCACCATATAGGTATGTGGGACCCAATAGTTTTAGCCCTACTGTATTGCAGAACTCCCAAGCTCAAGAGATTCACCAATCTCAACCATTTACCCCCTCCTTCTCCCTCCCCACAAATTCCACTCCTTTCCCCAGGGACTATAGACAAGGCTACAAAGTTTTTCAGTTTGACTGAGAAAGGGATAGAGAATAATAACTTGAAAGAGAAATTTTTCTGTTTTCTTTCTTTTTTTGGAATAGAGGAGGCTTGGATGGGGGAGGGAGGAAGGGCAGGTAAGGCAGCCCTAAGGGAAAATGGAGATTTGTTACAACTTCTCTATAAAATTACTTAGGTAGTCCTAAAAGGACTGACTTGTTTCAGAAAGGTTTCAGCAAGGCTCCAGCAGGAATTGGGCACCATGGCTTTGTCAGTATTTATTCAGGATGATTGGAAGACTTTCTCCAGTCACATGAAGGATGGAAAAGTTGGCTGATAGGAATATTTCAGGGCAGAGCTCTATCAAGGAATAAGGGGTGAGAGGACAAGGGAGCAAAATATTTGAGAGTAGAAGTCAATGTAGAGTTGTATCAGTTAACAATAGATTCTCTTATAGAGAGGGAGTAAAATTAAATCAGAGCAAAAATAATGGCCTGAGAATATATTTAAAGGGGAAGAGAGATTGTAGACCTTGGTGGGTGGGTGGGTGGGAGAACAGGTACAAGACATGATTTCGCATTAGGACAATGGAGTAATGGGAAAGTCTGACCACGTCTATGTGTGACCAGGATGGAGTGATGGAGTAGCTAATTGGGAGCTGAGGGAGCTTGAGGGATATGTGGCTATCGTCTTGTGTAATGGAAGGAGTTGGGCAAGAGAGGAAGATGATGAACCAGGATGTGGATTCTTTGAGAAAGGAGAGAGTCAGTGTGTTATCATCAGCAAAACTTGGTTTGGGTTGAAAATTTTGGTCCCAAAGTCTTCAGAGAAAGAAAGCTTTTGGGGTGAAGGGGATGGAGGGAGTCTGGAAGTGACAGTTGGGAGGAAGGTGGATTTTGACTTGTCTTCTGGACCTTTTACACCAACCTGGTGGTGAGGAGGAGAGGGCGGCAGGTTGTGCAGTATTATCAGCAGGGAACTGGATCTGAGAAAGAGCTAATAGATCCCAGGAAAGGGAGAGAAATGATCCACGATGAGGACCAGTTTGTTCTCTTTGGAATGGGAATTCCACAGTAGAAAACAGAAGCAGGGATGGAGTGGAACATAGGATAAGGTTGAGACGAATGGAGATGAGAAAACAAAAAGAGGGAATTTGGGATAATTTTCTCTTAAAGTCTATTGATTGAATAGTATAGGGATAAAGAAACAGGAGAAGTCACAGGAGAAGTCATAGGAGTAATTGTAGGTGACAGTTAAATAGTGAAGTTCCCAAATATCACTGTCCCCATTTTACAGATGAGAAAACTGAGACTCAGGGAGGTCAACTAACTGGTGACACAATTGTGAATTGTTTGACCTAATTCTTCATATATTATATATGATGTTGCAGCTTCCTTAAGGCCTACCATGCACTCTCCTCTGCATTTTGAGTGATCCTCAAATTCTTTTCATCCCAGGAGACAGTTTAAAGTACTCTTCCTTAAAAAGCTTTTCCTAAAGATAGATGAATTAGACCTAGCAAAATGCATCTTATAAGAGGAATGTTTGCTTCAAATCAATGATATCATCTAAGCAATGGCATTGTGTCAGAGGTCAAGCAGAGAGACACAAACTATGAGTATCTTCAGGACTGGCTTCTTCTATATAAATATTTAAAGGGACACATCCACACATTTCAAAAGGAAAAGAAGGTTTTTTGGTCCAAATAAAATTGCAAGTCTGCATATTTTGCCTTACAAAAATAAGGTAACATTGAATGTCACTTACAACCTTGGTATCCAGGTAAAAATGGAAAAACCCAGACAATAAGGCATATTTTTCTAATGCTCACATACATGGTATTTCATTGGTATGATCTGACAACCAATATTCTTCTGTCTTTTAAAAATAAGTATTAAGTCTGGTTTAATTTTGTTTATTTTAGCCTTTCCTGATAGTTCTTGAATGGTTTCTAGAAGGGGCAATATTCTTTTTTATGTGAGAGACAAGGTAATGTGGGTAGGCAGGCAATATATAGTGAGCTGGGCATTGTGCTAACTAGCTAGGGATACAGACAGCAAGACCATCCCTGCCCTGAAGGAGCTTACATTCAAATGGAGGAAGACAACATATAAATGGAGGAGGACAACCTAAAGGGAACCCCATATGTGGAGGGAATGAAGCATGGCCAGTCTGGGCTCATCCCCTAATGGAGGCTCCCCAGAAGGAACTCACTGATAGGAGAAGGTGGTCGAAATTTGGTGTCCTTAGTCTTTAGATGAGAGGGAATTGCTTCAGTTCTCCAGTTTAACCCAAACCACCCATGATCCTGCTAAGTTAGAATTTGGGATGAGAAACCCTGACTTCAAATCTCAGCTTGGCTATTTTTGCCCCTGCATGACCTTGTATATATTACTCTACCTTGAAAAATTAATAACTATCTCTAATGTTCCTTCTGCTTCTAAAGCTATGCTTCATTAGTAACACTACATAGTCAAGGGAAGACTTGGGATAAGGAGACCCCATGGAGAGGTAGAAAGAATGTTGATATTTTGGTCAGAAGATCTAGGATTCAGGGCGGCTAGGTGGCGCAGAGGATAGAGCACTGGCCCTGGAGTCAGGAGGACCTGAGTTCAAATCTGACCTCAGACACTTAATAATAATGACCTAGCTGTGTGGCCTTGGGCAAGTCACTTCATCCCATTTGCCTTGCAAAAAAGTAAAAAAAAAAGATCTAGGATTCGAGTCCCATCTTCTTTTCTTACTAGAAGTATGACCTTGGGCTAATCATTTGATCTTGCCCCAAATTGAACTTTATTTTCTCTTTCTGAAGAGAATCATCCTGAGGATAATAGTTGCATTATCCATTTCTCAAGGTTGAACTGCAAATTCGATATAAACCCAAGTTATTCTTACTACACTGTGCAAAAATAAGCAATAGAGCACTCGGTGGTTCATCAACCTGTGAAATGTCAGCACTATCTTGTTAGTGAAAAAAAAATAGGCTAAGATTTGCTGGGAAAAGTAGCATTTTCCTAATATATTCTAAAATATAAAAGAACTCCCCTTCAGATAAAGTGGTACTTAAGGAGGAGTCTAAGAAAGTATTTTAGTTTTTTAAACTGAGGAACTTTCTTCCATCGAAGGACTCTGCTCTAGGGATCTTACTGGATCATCTTCTTTTGTTTGATTATTGCCTGTTTTTCCTTCAACTAAATAAATGTACCTCTTTTTTTGACATTAGCCCATTACCTCAGTACTAGAATCCCATGTGAATATTAGTTCCCATTTCCTCCTCATTGCTTTGAAAAATTTATTCAGGCCTTGACAATAGCATCCATAAAAGAGTCACCTGATGTGAAGTAACTAGGTTTTAAAGGCTTGACCAGAGCAAGTTGAATGTTTTTTGGGCACTGCTGCTTTTCAAATTATGGATTTTATCAAGCTATCCCTTCCATCCACATCAAGAAAGTGGATTTTATGAAAGGAGGACTGTGTCTGTGGGGATGGGGAGGGCAAGACTAGGAATTTAATTGTTCAAGGTCTTCATCAACTTTCTTCCACAGGCCCCGATTTGTCTTGGAAATAGAATGATGCAGTAGGGACATTTGAGGAACTTCTCTCTGACCATTGGTCCTCATTTATTTTTGCTAGATAACTTAATATATAATAACAATAGAAATAATAACAGGCAAGATTTGAACCTATATCCTTTGATTTGAAAAAATCAAAGATCTTTCCACTCTACCAAATCACAAGTCTGAAACAAACAAACAAACAAAAAAACCCCTCACAATACTTAAGTACTAGTTGAAAAAGATTCTACTTTCTCTACTATTTTGTTTCTTTCTATGAAT
Organism: Macrotis lagotis; assembly: GCF_037893015.1. Taxonomy (NCBI): domain Eukaryota; kingdom Metazoa; phylum Chordata; class Mammalia; order Peramelemorphia; family Peramelidae; genus Macrotis; species Macrotis lagotis. The sequence continues at coordinate 17,985,953 of NC_133663.1, read as the reverse complement.
CAAGGAATCAGAGAGTGATGAGATAAAGAACCATCCAATTTGTTTCCACCTCTCACTTCTTGCCTTGCTAATAAGTTGGGATTTATATATGTATACACATATGTGTAAATATATTTGTCATTTTTTTGGTAAAAAACAGAGGGAAGAATGTGGGACAGAATAATTAACAGATTCATTAATTAAGCTTCCATTGTATTTCTATCAAGAACATTTCTGCTAAGAAAATTTAGTCCTTAGGGCTATATCTTGTTTGCTTATGTTTTCATTCTCAGTACTGGTTTCCACAGAGTAAGCATTAAATAAATGTTCTCTATCATCTATCTATCTATCTATCTATCTATCTATCTATCTATCTATCTATCTATTATCTATCTATCTATCTATCTATTTATCTATCTATCATCTATCTATCTATTATCTATCTATCTATCTATCTATCTATCTATCTATCTATCTATCTATCTACGTATCTATCTACCTAGTCTATTGCTTTTTTCAGTTTAGCTGTATCTGCATCTCTTATCTTTCTATATATCTACCTACCCTCTATCCCTGTATTAGCTCTCTAGCCATCTCTCCTATTATCTGTGTCTGATTCCTTTTGTTATCTCAGTTCTCTATATATCTCTAGCACCTATATAAGTATCTGTCTACCTTCTAGCCATCCCTCTATTATTTATATCAATTTTGAATATCTATTATCTATATCTATGCTATCTATTTTTGTCTTTATATCTATTATCTCTCGATATCTATTTTCTAAACCTACCTTTCTTTCATCTATCATCTTGCTATTTTTTTATTTTGCCTTTTTATAATCATCAGTGAAGAGATGATGTGATAATATTTCCACAAATAAAATGATTTTCCCACAGAATTTTCTTTTCTATAGCAGGGCGCATAGGTTTTCTTCTCACATACTGATGTTAGTTATCGAGGAAGTATGGTAAACATCAACTAACAGATGACAGAAATTTCTGCAATTCTAATTCACTGTTCTTGCTAATTGTTCTTCCTCACTATCATATTAGCTGCTGCTGCTGCCGCTTATTAACGCAAAACTTCCTCAGGATCTGCAGAGTAAATCTAATTAGCCTTATTTGAGGCATCAATAACTTGTGAGTGACACTAAGACTCTCTCTTCTTCCTTTGAACTGAGTGGGGTTTCTCAGGCTGGGAGCTAGAACCCTGCAGGTGGTCATGGAGGAGTTCCCAGGGCAGCCAGGAAATAGAAAGGTGGGGAACTGAAGGAGCATGTGGTGGTGCCAGGGGCAGATGAGCTCCTTAGGATAACCTCCTCACCCTGCGCTATGATTACGCTTCTCTTTGCTTAACTTTCAAAGATAGGAAATTGGGAATGGACAGAGTAGATAGGCAGTGCATTCCAAAAATAAATTCTACTCCAATGTTTTTTGGGCTGTAGACTAACTCAGTAATATGTGCATTTGGGTACTTGGTAAGTGGTGATTTGTTTTGCCTCTATACTTAAAAGTTTTGCCTGGTGTCTCCTATTTTTCTCATTGGTGTGCATTGTAATGGAGCTTGTTTAAAGCCCTCAAGTGTTCCATTGTCAATCTCATCAAATCTCTAGGGTCGAAGTGAGTAAATTAGTAGCCAATTACCTAGTTTGTATGTCTGTGGTATTTTCATGTTTTCCTAATATGGTAATGAGTTGAGAATATTGATTAGCTTGTTAGAAAACTATGAAAGACATGTCAGAAGTATCGCCTTACTCTGAGGGTTGAAACCATAAAGGGAATTTATTATTATTTTTTAAAATTCAGAGTCTATTGGAAGAAATCAATGAATTTCCTGAAGATATTTACATATACTCTCTTTGGTTTTAATGCAACGGACATGGCTGTTTCCTGCTGTAATTTCCAAAGACTGAAAGAGACTGAAAAAAGGGGTGTTTTTCTGAAGAATGGCAAGGATTTATTTCTGTAATCATACATTTCATTAGTTGGGAAAATTTGAGGACACTGTGAGTTAAGGTTTCCACAGCAACCTTAAATTTTCTCCCTTGTGTATATGAATGACAGTGAGATTCCTTCATTAAGTGACCATCATGCAAAATATATTCAATAATACAGAATGTTCTCTATATGCATAGAAGGCACAAGAGAAAGATGAAATTCAAATAAATCACCAGGACACAATTCAGTTATTGACTCAGGACCAAGGTCCTCAGTAGGTCATGCCCAGGTGATTCCCAGTGAAATGAGAAGGGCCAAGATGAACGCATCCTAGGGCAGGGTCAGGGCCCTGTTATTAATCTGCAGGAACATAGAGTATTGTGAAGGGACGGCTCAGCTAAAGAATGAGGCTCCAGATCCTTAGCAAAGTCTATGTATCCTGGTGACTTTGTCACGCATAGATTTCAAGAACAGGTATGTTGATAAATGGTTAACAATTGGCTCTCACCCCCCAAACAACATTAATTTGCTTTATCATTTTCTCCATCACTTTCTTAAGGCTAAACAATCCACAAAACAGTAAATCAAACCTTGATTTGTAGGATTTGTTGATTTCTGAAGCATAAATGCTCATACCGAATGGTCAACCTTGGGTGGCTTTGAGTTCACTCCTGATTGTAAGGTTCTGTACTCATTTTTCATATGCAGCTTAGAATATTCATTTTCTTCATAGGTTCATGGAAGCATCTCTGGCAATGTCCACACATCTCTATATGATCCCTTAACCTCACTGATCCTAAGTTTCCTTATAATGTAAAATCAGGGTCCTGGATAGAATACCTTTCTAGTTCTAAATTTATGATCTTTTGTTTTGTTGTTCATTTATTTCAGTCATGTCCAACACTCCCTGACCCCATGTTTTCTAGGCAGAGATCCTGGAGTGGTTTACCATTTCCTTCTCCAGCTAATTTTACAGAGGAGGAAACTGAGGAAGACAATGTGAAGTGACTTCCCCAAGACCATTCAGATCACAAGTGTCTGAGATTATATTGAATTCATAAACTTAAGTCTTCCTGACTACAGGACCAGAATTGTTCAAAATTACTTTCTAGAATGACTTAACCAATGGTTCTACCATCAAAATGTAAAGGTGCTTATTTTCCCATAGTCCCTTTAGCATTTAATGCATTATTTTCTTTCTTTTTTTGGGTTAAGTTTGCCAATCTGATGGTTATGGGGTAAAATGTCAAAGCTGCTTTTAATTTGTGCATTTCTAGTAATTATTATATGATTTGAAGCATTTTATGTTAGTATTGAAGACTTGAATTTATTCCTTAGAAAAATACTTTTTAACATCCTTTGACAATTTATCAATTGAGGAATTGCATGTATTCTTCTGAATTTGAATTTATTTCTTATATATCTTGGAAATGAGAGTCTTATCTGGGAAACTTGTTGCAAATACTTTATTCCCTGTTAACCTCTTTCACTTCTAATTTTAACTGCATTGATTTTTTTCCCCCAAAGAAACTTTTATATCTTAGGTAATCAAAATTGTCCATTTATCTTTTGGGATCCTCTCTATTCCTCTTCCTCTACCATAGATATGAAAGGCAATTTCTTTTTTGCTCTTTTAATTTTTTTATGAGATTAATTTTTATGTCCAGATCCAAATATCCATCTGGAGTTTGTATACAGTATGAGATGTTTATACCTAATTTTTTTGATCTATGCCTAGTTCATACTTGTATATACAAGCATACATAGATGAATATACATTCAAGCACTGGGAATATAAATATTCCCTACCCCTTAAGGAGCTTACAATCTAATAGGAGAAGATAATGCAGGAAAAGGTGTATGGTACTCTACACTTCAGCCCCAATCAGAGGGGAGAGGAGGAGATGATGTCAGTCAAGGTTTGAGTAAGTAGCATGGTTGATGAGATTTGTGATTGGTTCTGCTACTATTGATGAATGTGGATATTATGATTGATTTAATAATTTAGTTGTACTAGAGTCCAACTCTAGTAAGGATGGCAAGGATTACATAAACCTTGTGATTGTAGTTTCTTTTACTAGGCCTCTATATTTTGAAAGTTTTTCATTCCATGTAGTTTGGGGGTGATGAGTATTTAGTGTGATGACAACACCCATTAAAATGATGTTCTTAAATTTTTGTGGATTGATACCCACAATATTAATATCAATGTTCATTTATATACAACAATGATGTCTAGAATGATACTCCTTTTTCAGGACAATTTATTTGTTGAAGTATTAGGAATATGTAGCATGAGGATTTGTCATCTGTAGGTTTATAAATGGTGGTGAATTTCTGGTGTATAATTACAGCCACCTGACTACTGTCTTTCTACGTATCCCGAAGATGCTAAATATTTCTGACCCTCAGTGATTATGGTGAGGTTTCTACCATTTCATTGCATAATCAATAAGTTCAGGAGCCTTTAAGATAACTTTTCTGTAATTTCTGGTAGAGAGGACATGATCTTGATTTGTTATCATAGCTCTTTTGTTTTTATGAAAAGAGACTTGTGACAGCAGTTTCTTTGATGCTTCTCTGTTGACACACAGTTGACAATATTTGTGTAGATGTCACCTATGGAGCACCTTGGGTCCAAACCACTTGGTAGACACTGTCAAGAGATGATCCACTTTTGATCTCCTTTGACAAACCCAGTGTCTTACACTTGTTTTCAACATTTATTGTTAACATGAAGAGAGGTCTATTTTATTCAAAAGGATTTCTATCTGTATTTTAAACCTGTTAATCATATGTTCTGTGAAGTGACTGTGGCTTTGAGTTGAACTCAAAGCAAGAAAGACCTGGGTTCAAGTTTTCTTTCTGATACATGCTATCTGTGTGACCCTGAAGAAGTTGCATAATTTCTCAATATCTCAGGCAACTCTCTACCATCATGACTATAAGTTGCAAAGCCTATTTATATTGATTGAGGAAGTTTCTTCACTGGAAGCTTCCAATACTGATGATTTACTTAAAAAAAACTGTGTGTGCTCTGAGAACAGAAGTCCTTTCCCCTCCTTTTTGAAGAGGCACATTAATTTTTATGTGACCTCTGTGTAATGAGTCCAGTGTTTAGTTACCATGGCTTAGGTTTTTGATAGATGCTCCTCAGATCCACCCTCATCCTTTTACCATGCCAGAAATGTATATTAGGATTGGTATCACATAGCGATTTGTACAAAATATGCTCACATCATGAACTTTTGACTCTAGGATGCCATTTGGTCTCTTAGTAGGCCCAGCCTTAGCTTTCACCTTAAGAACCTTGTGATTAATGTGTCCTGCCTGCAGACCAAGACATTTGTAGGCATAATCTTCATTCTTCTTCAGCTCAAAGTATTCATTAAGTATTTTACAATTAGACACATATGTAGATAGGTAGAAATTTATTTACCATGTGCCAGTCACTATACTAAATATTGAGTATACAAATGCAACAAAGCAAGATTGTTCCTTTCACCCAGTTGCTTATATTTTAATTGAGGAAAACAACACATAAAGGGTAATTGGAAAAGGTCTATGTGGGGGAAGGAGAGAATGGCAAGGTGTCGAGATGACCTGGTTCTGAGAAAGAAGAAGCAAAAGCTCATCTCCCAAAGTTTCTCATCCCAGCAGTCAGAAACCAAAGTTCTGGTGATTTATCAAATCCACATGATATTCTGATGTCATCAGCGAAAATGTCCTTGAGGAGAAGAACCTGTTAATATGTTTTTCCTTCTAACTTGTCTCTTCTTCCATGTATGTCTAATGATTTACATGAAGTTTGGCATTGATCCTTCCTTGTCTTGAAACCCACTCAGTTTTAATCAGGAAAAGATGATAATGAAGATCATGTAGAACCTGAGTGGGTATAACACATATACTTGGAAGATGTCACATTTTATATTGGTTGCTTTTGGCATTACTAGGTTGGTGGCATGTATAACATAGAGAACAACTTTACCCATTGATATTAAATGCTTAAGCTTTCTCCTTGTATTTGGATCTATTTTACATTTTTTGTGCTACATAATCAAGACATGAGTGCAAAATGAAGTAAAATTTTTATAATAATAATAATAATAATAATAATAATAATAATAATAATTATGGTTGTATAGATGTTGTACTTTCAGGGGGCTTGTTCGGTAATGAGTGAATTGATGATGAGTAATTCATTATGCTTAGTACTTTTTGTGTCATTCTTTTTGTTTCTCAGCCAAGAGACTGTTCTATAAATCTGTATAAAATTTTGGGTTCCATAAGCTGTTAGTGCTTTGTTTGTACTGTACAAAGTATTTAAACATATAACTGGTTTATATTGGAACAGACTACTGGTATTATTATCTTTTGGCAATAAGTATTATGATTTTTGTTAAGAAAGTTGGAAGGAAGAAAATAAGCATGTATTTGGTACCCACTACGTGCCATTCAAATATCTCATTTGATTTTCACAATAACCCTGGGAAGTAGGTTCTAGTATTTTCCCCATTGGACTATTGAGACAGAAAAAGGATAAGTGACTTGTCTAGCTACTAAAAGTCTGAATTTAGATTTGAACTCGGGTCTTCCTGGCTCAAGTTTCAATGCTCTGATCAGGCTTGCATCTGAAAGGAAACTTGTAAAGTGTTTTTTGAGTAATTCATTGGCCAGCATAGAGCAAATGCTCTATGAGCAATTATGGATTATTATCTGGCCTCATTATTTTCCAGTTGTGTAAAGAAGGAGGAGTTTCAGTTATTTCCCTTGACTCAAGCATTGTGTCATTCGTGATAGGGATAGTGTGCAAGCTTTCTGTTTCATGGTAGATATAACTTTGGACTTATTTTGACCATTTAGATGACCAGAAGTTTTCCATACCATATCCTCCTCCTCCTCCTCCTCCTCTCTCTCTCTCTCTCTCTCTCTCTCTCTCTCTCTCTCTCTCTCTCTCTCTCTCTCTCCCTCCCTCTCTCTCTCTCATTTTTATTGCTGCATAAATCTCTGCAATGATTTTTTTAATCACTATCAGGGTGTTTAAGTGGGAGAAGCTGGGGGATTGTGGAATGGGAGGGGGTTGATTATGGGAGAGTCATGATGCTGTTTAATGGAAGGATCATGAAGATAAAATTGAATGATTCAGTCTTTAAAGGGTGAGATTTTAGAGTCAGAAAGACCTGAGTTTGAATCCTGCCTCAGACTCTTAAAAGCTGTGTGACTAGCAAATTACTTAACCTCTCTCTGTGTCAGTGTTTTTAATTTTAAAATGAGGATAATGATAGCACCTCCCACCCTGGGCTGTTCTTAGTAAGTCATTTCTCTTCCTTCAGTTTCAATGATCTCTGTAAAAAGAGGACAATAATGACAGCCATCTTTCAGGGTTGTTATAAGAATAAAGCAATATGACATATGGAAAGTTCTTTACAGATGATGATTATTATGATTATTTTTTCCATGCAAAAACAAATGGATTCCTGAATTTTCTCCCTCCCAACCCAATTCCCGCCCCCCATTAAGAAAGCAAGTCATCTGATATATGTTGAAAATGTAGTCACGGAAAACAACACTACAATAGTCATGTTCTAAAAGTAAACATCACCTCCCAGAAAAAAAGAAAGCTCAAGAAAAATAAAGTTAAAAATAAGTATTCTTCAATCTGTGCTCAGACATTATTAGCCCTGTCTTTGGAATAGATAGTATTCTTTTTCAAAAGGCCTTCAGAGTTCTCTTGTCTCATAGCAATGGCTAAGAAAAGATAAGTCACTCACAGCTGATCATCCAATAACATTGCAGCCACTTTATATATAGTGCATTTTCCATGGCATCTACTCCTGTTTTATTGAGAGCATCCTGCTCATCATTTCTCATAACAGAATAGCATTTCCTCTTAATCACCAGCACAATCTGTTTAATCATTCTACAACTGTTGGGCATCCCCTCGATTTCCAATTCTTTCCTACCAGAAGCGTTGCTATAAATATCCCTCTACAAATAGGTCCTTTTCCTTCCTATTTTTCACCTCTTCTGGAATATAAACCCAGTAGTGGCATTACTAGGGCAAAGGGTAGGCATGTCTTTGTAGCCCTTTGGACATAGTTCCAAATTGCTCTACAGAACAGTTGAATCCTTTCACAACTCCTCCAATAGTGCATTAATGTCTCATTTATTATTATTTTTATTATGGTTCTTATAACAAGTCATAATGAAATTGTACATGGGGAGGTGGAGAGGAAAATTCCATTGAAGGAGCAAAAATTACTTTCCTCCCTTGCTTCTGCCCTAACCAAGAGTCCCAAGAAATGTCCCCCAAAGGTGACCATTATCTGATTCTCCAGAACAAAGATCTCAAACTCAGATGATTGCTAGCATCCATGGATTTCTGATGTGGCTCTTCATCTTTGGCAATTTACCTCTTTTAATTAAAGGTAATTGATTCCCATTCATCAATCTGTCCTTTGCTGCTCTTGTGTATTCTGCCAGACCTCTGCTGGATTAGGACCATGAGGACTTTGGAAGCAGGCAGCTCTGTTTGTCTGGATACCCTCCCGATCCCTTCCACAGGTCTGCTGAGGAGTCTCTGACTCTTCTTATCTATGCATCCTGACTAAAGAGCATCCCCCTCAGAGGAAGTCATTTGTTGAACTGTGTCTTCAAGGAGGTATATTGGGTAAATCCTACTGCCCAACTCTGCCATCTCATAACCATCAGACTCCCCTTTCCTTGTATTATTACTCTCTATTCTTTCTTTTTATCTACCTTCTTAGTCCTGCCATCTTTCTCTCATGTGTTTTCTCCAGATAATGGTATTTTGGGGCAAGATTAGTGATCTAGAACATGAGATTTTATTGAGTAGTATTGAGGCTAGAGGAAGCTAGGTAGTATAGATAGATACCTATTTATCTAGGTAAGTACATATCAAGAGAGTAGACAGAGAACTGGACCGGGAGTCTGGAAGACCTGAGTTCAAATCCAGTCCCAGATCTTGGACAAACTACTTAACGTCTGTTTTTCTGGCACATTGTAAATGTTATATAAATGATAACTACTGTAAAATTTTGAAAATTATTTTCTGTCTCTTATCTCTTCTGTATCACCTTCTGAAGTTTCAATCTGGAATCATCAATGTCTTACTCAACTCCACATATCACGTCAAAGAATCAGATGAACCTGAATTCTGTCCCCTTTCTAAGAACAACTAAGAATAAATTTCCATTCTTATTCTTATATATGGATTACTCCTCTACATTTCTGTGAGCACTCCCTCCATGAGTCCTCTATGTCCTAATCTATTTCCTATATTGATACATTTTGGGGATCAACATAAAGAGATCAAGCCAACATGGTGGGCCTTTTTCTGGATTTCTTGACATTGCATGGCTTTTAGCACTCAATTGTCCCTATTTTCTGGTTGGAGAATTTCACTGGTGACATTATTTATAACAAACTTTACTCATTCTTGTTTTTTTCTAAAGTTCTCATTTTGTAAGTGTAAAATAATTGAAGTGGAGAAATGAGTTAATTTTTAAGTGAAATAGAATAGAATAGAAACATTCATAATTTTGAAATTATTGTGACAATAAAAATGTTTAAGAATTTAACTTTTCTCATTGAAAAATTGTGGTTTCTGCATAATTGCTAGCATTAATTCTTGAGAAAGAAGAAAGACTCATGGAAGGGAAGAAATTCAAAGGAAGAGGTTTAAGCTCTACATTAAAAACTACTCTCAATTGTCTTTTATTTTCATTCTCTCCTTCCCATCCCCTGCCATTGAGGAAGCAAGAAAAATAAACCCCTTATTAGAAATTTGTATAGTCAAACAAAATAAATTCCTGCAATAGCCATGTTCAACATATTTGTATATATCCAGCAACATTTAGAGTTTCTCTTTCTCTATCAGCAAGTGGATAGCACATTGCATTGGAATTGAGGTTGGTCATTGTGTTGATCAGAGTTCCCAAGTCTTCCAAAATTGTTTGTCCTTTCAATATTATTGCTGTTGTAGAAATTATTCTCTTGGTTCCTCTTACTTCTTTCTGTACCATTTCTTACTTGGGTTCCCAGATTTGTCTAAAACCATTCCCTTCATCAGCTCTTATAACACAATAGTATTCTATCACATCCATATAGCATAACTTGTTTAGTCATTCTCCAGTTGATAGGTATCTCTAAGTTGCTAATTCTTTGTCACATCAGAAAAAGCTACTCTAAAATCTTTTGTTCATAGAAGTATTTTTTCTCTTCAGTTATATAGTCCTAGTAAAAGTATTCCTAAGTTGAAGGACATTCAGAATACATTGTTGTTGTTCAGTCACTTTTCAGTTGTATCTGACTTTTCATGACCCCATTTGAAGTTTTCTTGGCAAGAATACTGGACTTTACCATTTCCTTCTCCAGTTCATTTTACAGATGAGGAAACTGAGGCAAACTGAGTTAAGTGACTTACCCAGGGTCACACAGCTAGTAAATGTCTGAGGCTGAATTTGGACTTGGGTGTTCCTGATTCAAGGCCTGGTGCTCTATCCGCTATGCCACCTAGCTACAATAAAAACTGTTATTAATGTCTTCATTCTGGTAGCATAGGATAATGGAGAGAGAGCTGATCATGAAGTCAAGAAGACCTAGGTTCAGGTCCTACGTTTTCCCTCTGAGTGTGTTGGGCAATTCTCTAAGGCAATATGTGGCAGGTAAAAATGCCAACCTGCATTGGGAGAGGGAACTGCCAATACTCATCCAGTCCCTACCCATTTCTGTGCAGAGAGAGACAAGTGGTCAGTCCTCAGCCATCTCTGCAGCAGCTGGCCCAGCTATTCAGAAATGGAATGAGCATCCATACCTACCATACTTGAGGGTTTGCTCCCATTTTTATTTCCTTTCTTGCTTATTTGTTGCCCAAGCATGATCGTTGTTCTTAACAATGTTCTAATTATAATGACTGAGAAAATCACTGGGGAGCCCTGGTTGTCTTACACAACGAGGAGGAGGCCTATGACAGAAACACAAACAAGTCATTAGAAGACAAAAGGAGAGGCCATGCAGCCTCTTTTGACAGGATGGTGGTGGAATGATACACAGATTGGGTTCCTTGGTTGTCCGAGCTGCCAACGCACCTGTCACCCTTCACAGCTGGTGAGCCAATGTGCACACCAGAGCTTTGTGGAGTCTGACTAGAGGACTGAGGAAGTCCTGGAGATTTTATACAAGATGAATTTAAAGCCTCCACTTAAGTCACCCCTTCATGTTTAGATGAACTAGTACAGTGAAAAGAAAAGAGCACTCTATTTGGAAGCCCCTGAATTCTGCCACTTTATTATTATTATTATTATTATTATTGGGGCTGCCTGCCTTAGAGGGAAGGGAGCTTAGCATCTCTGTACCTCAGTTTCCTCCTCTGTAAGGTCAGGTAGTGCCTAAGATCTCTTCCCTATCACTTAGCACAGGATCTGGGATATAAAAGATGCTCAAAAATGCATGTTGATTTGACTTTTATCGAAGCATTTTGAATAAAAAGTTAGATCTTTGTTGAATTTCAGGTATGGGCTAGAAGGGAGGAGGGAGGTGTTGGGAGGGTTTGCTCCCAGTTTTGTCTCTGTTCTTGGTTATTTTTCTTTCACATAAGGGGCCTTCCTTGATGCCCTTGAAATTAAACCCTGAAGGCTACCGCTTCCTCTGCCTACTGGTAAAGGAAACCAATCCTTGTTACTTGTCCTTCATTCTTGAGGAGGGCCAATGACAGCCCTAAACTTCAGGGGAGAAGTGCCATCGTAATTATAGGAAGACTGACATAAAGTTATTGGAAAGAAGTCATATTTCTAGTGTTTGTCAGCATTCTCCTTGAAGGAAATAAAAATGGTAAGTGACCCTTAAAATGTATTCATGTTATGATGATTGGAAATTCTTAAAATATTATTAAGGAATACAAACTGTAGAAAAAGATATAGAAAAAATAAGTCCCACAGAACAAGCTTGGTGCTCCATGTAATTTGTGCAGGATTATCTTGCATAAACTTCTCAGAGAATGCCACAGCCATAGGAATGAGAATTTGACCTATAGGGGAAAGAAGACCGGGCAGAACAAAATTGAACTTTTATCCATGGATAATCAAGAAGGAGGAGCTTTAGGAAATCAATAATGCTGAAGCCCCAAATCCAATATCCAACAGCCCACCTGTAAACAGGGAACAAATCCCTCAGAGGTGTCCTGAAACCACTCATTTTAGAAGAAGTGTGATTCAGTGTGACAAACTCTGTCCTCTGTCCTGAACCAAGAGAGAGACCTGGGTTCAAATCTCACCTCAGAGATTTTTTAGTTATGTGATTGTGGGCTGGACTTTTTACCTGTCTGAGATTCAGTTTACTCATTTAGAAAACTGGGAAAATAATGGATATTCCTCCTAGGGTGATTGTGAGGATCAAATGAAACAATAGATTTACAATCTTTTGTCAAGACTAAGTGCTCTCTAAATGCCAAGTATTATGACTGCTGCTATTACCCAAGATAAATCTGAGTCAATAGCTACAAAATACGATACCTTGGGCTCACAGATTAATATTCTACTCTTTGTGACCTTGGTGAAGCATGTCCTCTGTAAGTTGTTGTTTCACATTGGAGAGATCCTTACCATGGAGTCAGAACAAAACAGAGGGAATTTTCAGAAAACCAGAGAAAATTGCAAAGGATTTGGAAAATTGTAAAGGACTTTCTTCTGTTCAGAAGAACTAAAGATACATGGACATGATCCTCCAAAGTTCAGTGTCACTAGCTTCTTATGGTGGCTAGGGCACCTGAGCTTCTAGAAGGCTCTAATGTCCCACTCCTCCAATCAGCAGGACATAGAATAGGAGTCTGATAAAAACAATCAAAGAATAAATCAACAGGTATTCATCATTTTCCCTACTTTATATCAGACCAGGGAACACAATAGCCAAAATAAGAATACTTTCCTTCAAAGATCTTACATTCTATCATGTAATATACCTATAATTGAATGAAAATATCTACAAGTAAATACAAATAATTTCCTCAGGGGAATATAACACAAGCAACTAACTAACGAGGGGGATCAGGAAAGGCTTCATGTTGGAAGTAGAATTTGAATTGAACTTTGAAAGGGAGCTAGGAATTCTAAGAAGTGAGGTAAGGAGATAGTATATTCTCCAAGTCAAGAAATGAAAGAGGGGAATGCTAGGTGGATAGAGCACCAGCCCTGGGGTCAGGAGTACCTGAGTTCAAATCTGATCTCAGACACTTAATAATTACCTAGCTGTGTGATCTTGGGCAAGTCACTTAACCCCATTGCCTTACAACCCCCCCCCCAAAGAGAAAGAAATGAAAGAATTCAAAAACTTGTAGACTAGTAAAAAGCACAACATTTATTCACTGTGAAAATCCTTTTTTGCTTGTTTTATTTTTTTAGGTTTTTTTGCAAGGCAAACAGGGTTAAGTGGCTTGCCCAAGGCCACACAGCTAGGTAATTATTAAGTGTCTGAGACTGGATTTGAACCCAGGTACTCCTGACTTCAGTGCCGGTGCTTTATCCACTGCGCCACCTAGCTGCCCCATGTGAAAAGCCTTTTAAAGAAGAGAGATGGAAGATACTCTTCAAAACAAGTTAAAAGGCACTGAAAAAAAGAAATATACTGTATCCTGAGGAACAGGAATATCTTATTACAAGATATAGGAATTATTTAGAGCCCATTGTCTATATACAGTCAGATCATTGATTGGTTAAAATAAAGGTCAAGGTAAATACCATCTTAGAGGAAAGAATTAAGCTCAGATGACAATATGTACAATTATAATAGCTCTAATCCACCCTTTTAAAGCAAACTATTGACTCCAAAAATGGGAAATAGACAAAAATGAAAAATGTTGACTGTATTGTCATTATTTAGAGAAATTTAACTCAGATAAAAGAACTAACATCACAGATAGGTGGAGCCTATTCTCTCAATCCTCTACTCAAGCAGAGAGACACCGCAGCCAAAAGAAACAATTGCAAGTTCATTAGTAAAATATTTTTTTAAAAGGCAATGGGGTTAAGTGACTTGCCCAAGGTCACACAGCTAGGTAATTATTAAGTATCTGAGGTCAGATTTGAACCTAGGTCCTCCTGACTCCAGGGCCGGTGCTCTTTCCACTATACTACCCAGCTCCCCCTGTCCCCATTAGTAAAATACTATGGCAACAATGAGGGAAAAGTATGAATGTTACCAACTTAAGAATGTTATGTTAGGCTATTGAGAAAGCAAACCTGCAAAGAACATGGCTTGAGGTCTAACCAAACCACATTATCTTGAGGATGTCTATAGAAGAAACAAGGACTATCACAACCAGATATGAAGTGAGACAGCTCTGCTGGCATTTGAATGTTATTGTGCCAATATCCATAATATCATATAAGAAAGGGCAAATTAAGTTAGAAATTTAAAAAATTTAAGTTAGCAAGAAATTAACTTAGTAAGCGCAGCAGACCTGACCAAATACATACAAAAGAAATCTGTGTTGGAGGAAACATACTTTCTTAGCACACTGACATGAGTTTTCCAGCTATCTCAAAGAGATTCCAAGACACCAGAAAAGATCAGTGATTTTGACTGAGAAAACCTCGTTTATCTTGGTCCTTGTGTTGCTTTTTCATTTTTATGAAATATTTATAAGGATAATTCACATATGTGTCAAGGGAAGTGAGGATGAAAAGAGAACATGCAAGCATTTGCAGATAATTGTTACCAGGAGAAGATAGCTTTGCCATCACACGGTTGATGAAGAAACATCAAGAATATGGAAACTCTTGGGTCTAATTGGTTATTGATTTTAAAAAAAGTATTTGAGTTATTATAAACTGAAATACTGAAAGCTCTCATTATGCAACTTACCACCTAGGCATTTAAAAATATGTAGAGATTAGTGATGTTGATTGTGGACATTGCTTTTTTGAATGATCCATTGTACACTGATATTAAATGACATACAAAATGGGAGAGCTGCATGTACACTTAGGTTTTGGAAGGCATCTTCGGTAGACTTTAAATAACACAATTCCTTGTCATTGCCAATATTCTTCAGATACTTTTTTGTAGATAGTATTTTATTCATGTCATACCTAGAACACTAAAAAGTCGATTCATTGAAATTCACAGAATTTCTAAAAATATTGGCCTTATCATCCAGCTAGAATTAGAAAGTTGATTCAGCTAGGCAAACCTCTAATCCTTTGGTCCATTAATGTATATTTATCTTGGATGGAAATCAATATGTATCTATCTTGGACAATTGTTGCAGATGCACAATGAAGAAAGTCCAGGATCATGTAGGGAGAGGAGTTCAGACTGAATGGAATGCATTTGTGAAATTGCATTGTAATTTCCATGCTCCCATGCTGTTTTGTATTTAATAGATCAGCTCTTTTAATACTGATAGTTTTCCTATGGCACTACGGAGCTGTGAACCATTGATACCTTAATCTCAGGGGAATAAAACTCATTAGTGACCCAATGGAAAAATCAAAAGACATATGGTGGATCTAAGTAGGATGTAGCATGTTATCGATGATGTTTGTGCATGAGAAGAGAATAAATGGTTTTGTTGAAGACCTGTATAACCAGAAAAGGAGATGGGCCAGTAATGTAGTAAGAGTGAGAGTCAATAGAGGGGCAGTTTGGGGAGTATATAGTAGCCATGAGATATCAAAGGAAACAGTACAAGGGCTCCAGTGAGTTGGATGAATTCTTCATGAAAGATTAGAATAAGACTAGCACGTAGGTAAGAAAGACATGAAAGATTGGTTTTTTGGAGTCCAGTGGGAGGTGGGGAAGGGCAGTTTCACACATCAGCAAAATCCATCCAACTGTTGATGTTAATAAAAAAAAACACAGGCAAGGACAACTGCATATAAAACCTTCTCAATACAGTCCTATATTTCTGAGTGCTGGCCGCATGGCGATGGCAAGAAGGAAGGAGATGAAATTTGGAATGTAATGAAATGGAAATGATTTAAACTGAATATCAAGGACACAAATATGGAGACATTTAGGAGATTTGACAAACTGTGGAATGCCCAACATATTTTTGAGGTAAAATCAGTATAAATGAAGATGTAATAGATATATTTTAGCAAAATGGTTCAGCACAAACTCAGGGATATCCTAACAATAGTTGACATTTCTATGGTGCTTGGACTTTGTAAAATGCTTCAGACAAGTTTGTTCCTCATATTGCCTATTAAATAGATATTATCAGTATGAATGTTCCATTTTCCAGATTAGGAATCCGAGGTTAGGAAAGTGGATTGCCTAGTCCAGGTTTACTTAGCTAATGAGTACAAGAAATGTGATTAAAATCATGGATCTTCCAACTTAAGGAATGGTTGTATTTCCTCTAACCCTAGCTACCTCTCAGATGTACCCCAAATGACTAAGGGGACCTTCTCCACCTTGAGTTCAGTATTCCCTTATAATGCAAAACTTTTAATTCCTTTCATTTGAAATCTATTTTATTCTCTTTGGTTCAGCTTTGCCAACTAACTTGGTCATTTTAGCAGATTACCATTTTTTTTGGCATGTCGAAAGAACTATCACTTAGCAGCTTCTGCTACCTTCTTTTGAAACTAAAGAATTTTCAGTAAAATTAAGGTTGAGTAGTCAGTTTATCCCAAAGTGAATTTTACAGAATGTTGTTATTTTTTCAGTCATATCTATCTCTTTGTAACCCCATTTCGGGTTTTATTGGCAAAGATACTGGGATGGTTTGCCACTTCACCAGCTCATTTTACAGATGAGGAAACTGACAAAAATTGAATTATATTACTTGACTAGGGTCACACAACTAGTAACTCTCTGAGACCATATTTGAACTCAGGAAGATGAATCTCTTTTACACTCTATCCACTGCATTTCCTAGTTACTCATTTTATGGAATAATTAGGAGCATTTGGCTCTCTGCTATATTCATCAGTAGTTTGGATCATGTTATATGGTTTTTAATGAACAAATACTGAGAAGCAACAATGGAATAAATTTCTAGACTTTGAATCAAGAACAATCTGGATTTAAAAATCCCCTCTCTGACATTTATGGTATGATCACTGCCTGCAATTCACTTAATATCTCTCATCTTCAATCAGTTATCCAGACATCTCAACTAATTTTGACAAGAAAAATTGGTAATTTTGTATTTAAAATGTTTTGGAGCCTCTTCTTGAAAATTTTTTTTGTTGTCATTTTTAAAAAGATTTATACTCAAGTATTTGTTGCTGTTATAGTTAATGCTACTCTATTTTCCCAATCTCTTTAGGATACGTTATTATTATTATTATTATTTTATTTTTTTTTTTTAGTTTTTGCAAGGTGGCTTGCCCAAGGCCACACAGCTAGGTAATTATTAAATGTCTGAGGTCACATTTGAACTCAGGTACTCCTGACTCCAGGGCTGGTGCTCTATCCACTGCGCCACCTAGCTGTTTCTTAGGATACATTTTTGAGTGGTGTTTGGGGAGAATTTCTCTATTGTTCATTAAACCTGTGGGTCCCTGCTAGAGTCTACATGTATTCTCTGCTACCAGGAAGGTAAAGGCTGGTGGATTTCTAGAGCTCAGGAGTTTTGAGCTGCATTGTCCTAGGGAAACTAGGTGCTTACCACCGTGGCAAGCTCTGGGAGTAGAGGGTCCCCAGACTCCTAAGGAGGGTCAAGCTGGCTGAGTGTAGTAATGGAGCAGGTCAACATTTCTGTGCGTATTATTGAGGAGAGGCTGCTACACTTTCAGCCTGGGTAAAAGAGATAGAAAGATTCAGTCTTAAAAAAATCCCATTCATTTAACCTTTCCAACAAGATGTATTTTCCAGAACTTTGTAACAAAAATATTTTCAAAGTAGACTTTGAATTTGGCTTTCTTGGTGGTATCTAAAGAACTGACATGATATTTGTATTTTGCTCTGTGCCTGGAAGAGTGTGAGTGATTAATAAATTCTTTATTCCTTCCCCTCTTATTTGATTAATGTGCACCACTGATTAAGGGAAGAATAAAAGAAATACTATTTTTTGATCAACTGATTGGTTGGTTAAATCATCCAATCAACTTTGCCAAAATGGTGGTCCTGTCTGGACTCCCATACAGGAGTTAATTTAAAAAG
The DNA here is from genome assembly GCF_037893015.1 of Macrotis lagotis. Taxonomy (NCBI): domain Eukaryota; kingdom Metazoa; phylum Chordata; class Mammalia; order Peramelemorphia; family Peramelidae; genus Macrotis; species Macrotis lagotis. The sequence goes on along the minus strand of NC_133663.1, from coordinate 17,967,906 downwards.
CAGAAACATTTAAACTCTCTTTCTTGGTATGACTTCAGTCAATTCAGGGAACATTCAAAGGCTTTTGGTTCAGGACCTACTATTTTTTACTTGAGAAATTCTTAGTTCCCCTAGCTGTCAGTTTCAGTACCCTTAACTTGATGTCAATTCACCTTGTTTTGTGAGTAATGCCTACCTTCTTACCTAAATGAGTTATTCTCATAAATTCTCTTCATACAATTTATTCCTACAAAGAAATCATTTTGATTTTAATTAGAAATCCTATGTAAAACAGGTTATAAGAATTCTCTTTTCTTAGGCCTCTATTTTTTCTTTTTAGTTGTATTTCTTTGGCTTTGAGGGAAAAAAAAATCCATCAATCCTCCAGAGTCCCAGAGTGGTGGTATTGAAAGGTTTTCCCTTGGTATTACAGAATAGGTTTCTAATTTGTTGGGGAATTCAGTGAGTTGATCTCTTTCTCAGTGAAACCTGAGACTCTGGTATTGTTACTATTTGCACATAAGCCACATAAGGGAAAATTATGCTTTTTTATGGTCATGAGATATTACAAGTTCAGAGCAGGAAAACATAATTTTATTGTCATTGTCTGTAATGATGCAAGGGTTATTTTTCAAGTTTAGATGTAATGGTTCCAGTTAGAGGAAAAATGGGGGGGGGGGGGTAAAATGGGAGAAAGGTAAAGCAGAGAGCTCCATGTTTTTTCCCAAATAAGTTAAAGATTTTACTCCATTATTTTTGCCATTCTTTTCTTTTTTCTTTGGGGTTTCCTTTTTTCTCCCTGTGTAATAAAAAGTAGTCACTTCTAATTATTTTAGATGATAATACTCAATAGTACTTTTCTGATTTATCAACAAGGTTTTAAATCTATTTTTTTTCTTGGCAAACTGGCTGGATCCCTCCAGAGGTTCCAGATGCTAAGCATGTATATATGTAGTATTATTCCTCCTGGAAGGTAAACTTTTGATTCTTTTAAAAAATTATTTTTATTTTTTTGCAAGGCAATGGGATTAAGCGGCTTGCCCAAGGCCACACAGCTAGGTAATTATTAAGTGTCTGAGTTCAAATTTGAACTCAGATCCTCCTGACTCCAGGGCTGGTGCTCTATCCACTGTACCACCTAGCCTCCCCTAAATTTTAGATTCTTAATAAAAAAAATGAACAAACAATGCTCAAATAGATGAAAAAGATGATAGAGTTGAGAGAGTAGAACAAAAACTAACAGACGAGATAATGGTGCCATAAGAACAACATGCCTGTATAGAGAAAAAGAAACATTTTAAAAAAGCAAAGGGAGAATGAGTAGTTTTAGCAGACAACAGATCATATAATAAAGTAAAGAAGGAAGACTAGGGAGGAAGACAAACAGGGAACAAAGCATTGAAGATGATAGGAAAAGAATCAAAAGAAATATTGAAACAAGAATCTTTTAGGCGAGGCAGAAATAGTAGACTGAGGGACATGAGAATTATATTTTTAAAATGTAAGAAAATAGAGTTGAAACAGTAATCCTCAAAGCAAGAACAGTTGCAAATATGTGTCTTTAATGTATAATCTGTATAATATATATGTCTGTCTCTGTCCACACATACACCTAGACAAGCTTTCCAAAAGGAAAAAATGTGAAACACTTATTTTCATAGTTTTACTTTCCTATTTAGATCATTACCATCTTTGAAAAACCTTTCTAATAAGGATAGCATTTATAACAAGTCCTTGTTCCCTGGGTACAATTTAGCTCTATAATGTTTATTTAATCAAATGCTGGTAGAGCAGAAAGGGAAGCTGTAAAGGCACTGTCTCAAAATAAAGACCTCATCATGAGAATATATTTGGAAGAAAAATTTCTTATTATCACAGCTGCCCTAAAAGCTTCTGAGGACCTAATAGTGATTAATCAGAGTTCACCCTGCCATGCTGGGAGTTATGGGCAATAATAATGTATTGACATTTATATGGTTATGATGCTCTGACCTGAACTCTTGCAAGAATAGCCAGGAGTTTCACATTCAGTGGAATGCCAGAGATGAAACTGGTTCAACTGATTAGATATGGGGAGATGTTAATACAAAATAATAAAATTAAATCCCTTTCATAGAGCCTTTCCCAACAGCGTGCCACCTCCCCCCATTCTCAGCTCAGTATATTATCAAAAAATTATCCTTCACACTAAAATTATCAAAAAAAGAATGTTTGCTAAATAATTAGGCCAGTTTGAGTAATATGATCACAAATCAGTTTGATGAGGGGGCAGCAACATGGATGCATTTTTGAAGATGCTGTTTTTGGATTGTGGTTACCTCATGTCTTGTATCATAGCAATACTTTACTGACTGATGGAATTTGAATCCAACCCAGTTTTAAGCATTTTTCATCTCAGCTAATGTTGAGGATGCCATAAAAAGTTGTGTGCTTGTTTTAAAATTCTCTTTGGTTTTACCACCCCAGGTGATTCTCCTCTCTTCTTTCCCGCCCCATCCTTGGAGATCCCCCCTCCCCCCATTCTTTGTGATAATAAGGATACTAATAGATGCTTCCATTGATAGACTTCCTAGTTAAGGAGGACTAAAACCCAAAATGATCCTGCTTCTTTAAAAGTTTATCCCCGTGGCACCATCATGTAAGCATACATATGGGACAGTAAAAATGGAAGACGACACATTAAATGACATTATTATAAAATGCAATACTCTTGGAATGATCCCTTATTAAATTAGGCTCTATGATCTGAGATGAATTTCCCCGATCCCTAATCCATCATTGGAGAAATATTAAAAGATAGGTCTCAACTGGTATTAGAATCGCACTCAGTCTCTACTTTCATTATTTTGAATTAGGGTGCTACTGGGGGAAAGCCTCTTAATGAGAATTAGAGTGATTCACTGGCCTGCTTTTGGATTTTGACAAGTAAAATATTAACTCTTCAGTCACAGCTGTCTGAATTAAAATACTTGGCAGCCGCAGATGCACAAATTAAATTGGCCTTTATGTTTCCATATTGCTGACCTCCTTAGAGGCAAAAACATCAAACCCAACAATAACGGAAAAAGTCACAGTGTGTCATTTCCTGGCAAAAAGGAGATCTATTGAAGTTTCTATGTTTTGTCCCTGTTTTAACAGATAATTGAGCAACTTGAGGACATTTTGCAGGAGACTTATTTTAATTTTGCTTCCTAGAAAACTTCAGCTCCAAATCCATGACTCCAAATTATGATTCAGTTGTTTAAAAAAAACAAATGAAATAATTTCTTAATTTCTTAATAGTTTAAATCACTCTTAAGAATGTCCATGAATCAGAGTAAATGTTTTGAAATAAATCAAAATGTTCCATTTTTAAAAAATGCAATGCTTCCCCCCTTCCCTCAGCTCACTAATAGAGAACATAAAAGATTCAAAATTAATTAGAGAAACATACAAAGCTATTTTTATGTAAATGAAACAAGTATTACAATTGGTATTGAAGCTGACTTTTCCTCTCCCAAGTTTGGTAATTTTGGATGTTAAAATATAGTGTATGTTGAATAGTCCTAGGAGCTCAACCTTGTGACAAATGGTTACTAAATGGAGCCTGTAATCAGTGAACTAGTTTTGAAAGACCAAGGAATATGAAGAATCTGCTCTGTGATCACATTCTCATTTCTTGCTCTTTTACCTTTCAATAGTCACCTCTAACATCTTCTCCTCCTCTCTAATGATTACTCATTGATCTGAACTGGTGATTGGTTGAATCATGTTTCAAGATGGACACTGATAAATGTATTTTAACTAGCTTACCTTTCACTACCAATTGTATGATGAACTTGAAAAAGTGTGGCATGTGTTCTGGGGGACACTTTCCCCCCTATCCCACTCCCCAACCAAACTATAACACTAAAAGGTATGTTTATAGATGATGCCCCTTCTTTTTTAAAGAAAACTCCAGCAAAATCTGAAAGGGTACCCTCTTTTAGGGACTGAGTTCTTTATCAATCGACTATTTTATGGTCTTCTCTATCTTTGGGTACCTATGTCCAACATAGGTACAATACAAACATACATATTAATACAAACAATACAAACATACATATTAATCCCATTTTGCTGGTATATGTATTTAGATATACACACTCAAATTCTTTAATTTCAGGTGTAAATAAGTTACACGATATCATGTGCAATGAAACTTCATGTCATTAATTTCATTCTCAAAGGATTTATGGATTTGCAACATTAGATAGATTTCCATGTTAAAAATTTAGAGTTCATATTTAAAGATTATTTTCATTTAAGTAGTTTTTTTATATTCTATATTTGGATATTATTTTCACCATCCTTAACAGAAAAACTCCACTGAGTCAAAGGAACTCAAATTCAAAAAATAATCAAAACCTTCAAAGTTCCAATATTAAAAAAAATATTATAGATTCACCCAGAAGCATTCAAACTTGTCTGATCAGGCAAAAGGATGATTATGAAATGCAAGGACTATTAGCAAAATTGGTGTTCTATTTGAAGACATGGCAGTAGAGTTCAAATCAGTTCTGTTGCTACCAATGTGACTTTCAATGACTCTGGCCCCTTTTTTTCATCTGAAAATTGAAAGTCAGATTAGATCAGAACTTCTTAGCCTTTTTTTTTTTTGGCATATATCATGGACCCTTTTACATATGATGGGACCTATGAACCTCTTTTCAAAATAATGTCTTTAAATATATAAAATATGTAGGATTACAAAGAAAACCAATTATACTGAAATACAATTATCAAAATATTTTAAAAATGAGTTCATGGAACCCATGAATTCAAGTTCCTACAATCCTGAATCTGTGCTTTGAATTGGCTGCTATCTAGAGACAAGAAGTAATTTCAGTTTCTTGAGGACAGGAGTGGGGTGGGGTAGGGGGTGGTTCTGTTTTTGACTTTGTATGCCCTATACCTAATGTAAACATCTTAAATAAGTGCTTGTTGTAATGGATTGAAATAGGTGAAGGATACCTTTGTCCATATATGTCTTGCTATATAACATTTGTCCAACATAAGATTACATAAGAAACCAAATAAATTGAAAAGCAGTTTGTGTGTGTGTGTGT